>NC_080672.1:201144000-201444000 GCF_030247195.1 Topomyia yanbarensis | reverse complement strand
GAGCTCAGAAGATATTCCAATGCAACCTTATCTTTCTCTCCCTCATGTGTTATCTATCTCTTTTCGATATATGCACAAAGCTGTAGAAAAAAAAGTGAACACAATTGAGAGGAATATGTTGGATTTTTCTGTTTCTCAATCCCTAATTATAGCGATTATTTCAACGTGGTGAGTGCTTTATTCTAAAAATTCCAGAATATTACGCCATGGACTTTCTTGAAATTATGAGTGGAGCATACTTCTCATTTAGAAAAGTTCATGTAAAAAGTGGTGTGAATCAACAAACGCTGAGAAACAACTGCTTTAGATGCTGGTTTACGTAATCGCAAATACATTGTTTTTCATTTCAAGCATCGATTTAAGTTGTATTTGTACAAACAAAGAGTACCTAACGCTGAAAATGATAAACTTCATACATTTTAAACAAAACTTTGGCTTATGAAAAACTGCACAAAAATTATGCGTTTTTATTTACATTTTGCTGCTAGTTCACAAAAATATAAAAGTTATCGCAAGGCTTTCGTTATTATAGAGATATCAATCCTATACATGTTTTTGCGGGTTTATCGAGAGACTCCAAAATGAAAAATACCATGCAACATATTTATCCCTTGCAACTGTAGGGTTTTTTTTCTATTTTTTCCGTGGACAAGGTGAAGAAAGTATCGCTTGATTTAAGTCAACAGTTTGGTACAAGCACATTTCAAGCCTATTATATGTATAACCAATACAGTTGCACCAAATATTTAAAAAATCCAAATAATGAACAACCATTGAATTTTGGAGCATATGGAAACTTGCACTGTTATTTATAACATTAGCCTTAGGATACATATTTTACGTTTATGACGATACCTTCTTCGTTTTGGTACCTCGTCATAGTACACAAATAAACTCTCTCTCGAATGAGACAGTTCCCGTAGTTCTATTTTGATGACCTCAAGGATATAATAATTGAACTTAATAATATAGGAGATAATCAATATTGAAGCAGCAATATTCTTATATTCGTTGAATAAATAATAAAATGCATCATTCTTTCTTGCATGAGCTGTTCTATTACATATTTTCTTCTTGGATATGTATGTATACACCATACATGTATGTAAGAGCTAATTTAAGTTGATGTGCGTTATTCATACCTTAAGCGGTTATTTACAAAGTTGTGTTGATAAAATGAGCAAGGTTGGTGATTTTTTAGAGTGTTTTCTGCAAATTTTATTTGAAAAAGCGAAAGACAGTTTATTAGGAGTACTATTAACGATAGAAAAAACAAGTTGAATAACAATTTTTTTTAATAAAACTCAAAACTTTTTGGGCGACTTGGCGGAATGTCACAATTAACCTTCTTAAGACAGATGTCTTAATTCCATTATATTAATAATAATTGAAGAGAAATAGAGAAAGAGTAGCTAACGCTTAAATGGTCGGTGCTACCAGGCATCCGTTCACTACAAGCATGTGAGTCGGTCGCTACTCATATGATCTATAGTCAATATTATATAACCATGTTATCACTACAATCAAATATTGATCGAGGGTAAAAAATCGTATCTCGGTTGAAAGCTTGTTCGGAAATAGGTAAATGATCAGTCTCAAATAAACTCTGAATCACATCGGTTGCGTCAATTTGTACACCTTTCGTTTATATTCAATAGTGCAATAAATTACGGAGAGTGTCTGCCAAATTTATAAGTGATATCGAACCGCTTTGAGTTATTGCACCGAAAACCCAGAAGTGTTCGTTTCCCAGATCCGGTCCAAAGTAGAGTGGTGAACATTTTTTGGTCCTTCGAGCCGGATCGGGACCATCGGAACGGGTTATTCGGTGAAGATACTTTGCATAGAAAAAAGAACTATTGAAATGCGCCATTGCGCTTGGCGTCAGTGTGACTAAGTAGAAGAGTTCAACGACCTGTGCATGTGGTGAACCAACGCTTCAATTGTACGAGAGTGCTGCGGTATACTGGAGATTAAAACCTAAAATTCGGAGTCAACTGGGATCACCAGAAGGATCAGGAAAGTCAAGTTGCATGTGCATATTTGTCTTTTGTGTGGCGTTAGTGCATGTGGTGTCCGGCATCGCGGAAATTAGACGGTCGATATCGTTGAGCTGTATAATAAAATTAGTTTGAATAAAGTTGCATGTGAGTTTTTTCTACAAAAGTTTACTGAATTTGAGTGTGAGCCTTGTTCTCCTGATTGACGGTTTCTTGATCTTCGACTTTGTTGGCAATTGTCGGTCGGTCTTGTTCGCTATCCAGATTTTGAATATTTCTGTTAAGAGGTCGCGCGGGGGATGGTAGGGCTGTCAATTGTGATACTACTAAGATTGGAAATAGTGCTTCAACATGCCGGTGACAACTCTTCGAGAGCATCAAATGCAAGAGAGGCAGCTCAGGAATACATTACAAATGGTGAAGAACTTTACGATGGATTACTGTAAAGAAAAGGACGAACATCAGGTCGATGTGAGAATAGCCATGCTGGATGACGTACTGCAAAAGTTCTATGAGGTAAGGAGAAAAATTGAAGTGCTAACCGACAACGCAGATTTGAGTGATCCAATTTCAGCCTCAAAGGATTCAAGGCTTGAGCAGCACCTCTGCGAGAACACAAAGATCGTGTGGGAGTTTGAAAATCTCTACTGTGAGGTGAAGGCCAAGCTCTTGTAGCTGCAATCTAAGAAGGAAGCAGGTATATCAGTGCCAGATTCGGTCGTTCCCGTCTCAAACATTGTGTCCACAGTAAAGCTTCCTTATATCAAACTACCCACATTGGACGGCAAGATGATGCAGTGAATTACGTTTAGGGACCGCTTTCGGTCGCTGATTCACAATAACCAAACCCTCTCAGCCATCGATAAGTTTACCTATCTTCGTGCATCGGTAACTGGAGAAGCACTGCAAGAAATTGAGTCCATCGAACTCACTGAAGCAAATTATGGTGTTGCCTGGAGCTCCCTGGAAAAACGATATGAGAACAAAAAGTTGATTTTGAAAATACACTTAGATGCCTTATTTTAGGTTGAGCCAGTGAGGAAGGAATGTTTTGAAGCTTTGAACCATCTGCTGAGCACTTTCGATAAAAATTTGCAAATGATGGGAAAACTCGGAGTAAGAAAAGGATATTGGTCGGTTCTGCTGGCGTATATATTGAGTTCGAAGTTCGACCCAGTCACACTACGATGTTGGGAGACTCATTTCAACTCAAGGGAGTTCGTAGGATACGAGGAAATGACAAACTTCTTAAGAGGACACTGCGCTGTTCTGTAATCTATCGGCCCAGTGAAACCGACTCACGTTGAACGGTTGCAATTTAAGTATATGTCGAGTCATTCAATTTCTGCAGAGCCTGCCAGCTGTGTCTTCTGTAATGGATCACAACATAATGTATTTCAGTGTATGGTCATTCGTGAGATGAGCTGTGCGGACCGAGTCGCTGCTGTGAAGAGAAACATGTTATGTTTCAACTGTTTAGCACCTGGGCATATGGCTGCAAGGTGCTCAAGGGGATTCTGTACAACCTGCAAAAGGAAACATCACACGCTACTGCACGAGAGTTTTGCTGCTCCTCGATTGTTTAGTAACAATTTACCTTCCGATTCCCAACTACCGCCGCAGCCTCATAATGCGAACACATCACATACACAACCACCTCAATCAAAGTCACAAAGTTCAAACCGTCTCACGGCCACTCAGTACACACAAAACTCTACACAAACACTTGCTCACAGCAGTAATTTGCTGCATTCAAATTTACGACCCACCACAGAGAACACTGCCACATGTGATCAAACAGTCACACTTACCACCCAGCTGATAAATAATTCTCGAGATGTATTGCTATCGACTGCGATCGTGCAAATTCGGGACCCGTTTGGCAACACACGGTTTGCGCGAGCCTTGCTGGATAGTACATCTCAGCGAAATTTAATGACAGCGGCATTCGCTCAAAAACTAAGGTGCAAACAGGTTTCTGACTACTTGAGAGTTAAAGGGGTCGGATCGTCGGAGACAACCTCGAATAGAAGAGTAATAGCCACTGGTCTAGCGCGATCTATGCAGATTTTCAGTTTGTTGAAGCTATGAAGTTCCACGTGTTGACCAGAGTCACCACAACTCTCCCTTTGAAACAATTGAAAAGACTGCTCCAATTGTGGTAGCTCCTACCACAGGACATCGAGTTGTCTGATCCAAGCTTTAACATACCCGGGATGGTAGATGTAATCATCGGAGCTGAACATTTCTACGATTTGCTGGTAGACAGAAAACAAAGGTTAACAGAGCATGGTCCTATCCTCCAGAACTCAGTCTTCGGCTGGATCATTTCTGGAATAGTCGATGGAGAGTCGACCAGACTTCCAAGAGTGTTTCACATTTCCAATGTCGTAAAAGAAGAGCCAACTAGCGAAATCCAAGAGCAGTTGGCAAGGTTTTGGGAGCTAGAGTCGTGTCATATGAAAAGCATGCTGTCGATTGAGGAGACTGAATGCGAAGAGCACTTTAACGAAACTATATTTCGTGACGAGACAGGACGATTCGTTTTCAGTTTGCCGAAGAAGAAGGCCGTGTTGTGTCAGCTTGGGGAGTCACGTTCAATTGCAATGAAACGATACTTGGGACTAGAGAGGTGTCTTGAAGCAAACGATGAATTAAGAAAAATGTACACTGAATTCATACATGAATATATGTCGATGGGACACATGGTTGAAGTGTCCGAGGAAGCAAACGAGTTCCAAACGTACTAAATGCCCCATCATGCTGTTTTCAAACCAGACAGCACTACAACAAAACTGCGTGTCGTTTTTGATGCCTCGTGTGCCACGTCTACTGGTGTTTCCCTCAATAATGCCCTGATGGCTGGTCCTGTTGTCCAGGAGGACTTATTTAACATAATTCTGCGATTTCGGGGACATATGTTTGCGGTAGTAGCAGATGTCGCCAAAATGTACAGGATGGTAGATATGCAACAAGCAGATCAAGATCTACAAAGAGTTCTGTGGCGAGTTTCACCAAACGAACCATTAAGGAGTTATAGGCTGACTACGGTAACCTACGGAACTGCATCGGCACCGTATTTAGCTACGAAATGTCTGCAAACGTTAGCAGCAACCGGAAACCGCTCTTATCCAGTAGGGGCAAAAACTGTCGAGAAAGACTTTTATGTTGACGATATGTTGTCCAGTGCCGAGTCAGTCGAAAAGGCGCAAGAATTTATATCGGAAACGAGTGAGCTGATAAGTTCTGCAGGATTTCTTCTGAAAAAGTGGAGAAGCAACCAAGAGATGGTTTTGGAAAATGTTCCTTTCCATTTACGAGACAACGACGACATACAAGAGTTGGATTCGTCAAGTGCATCAGTAAAAACTTTGGGATTGTTATGGGAATCAACCAGTGACAATTTCCGTTTCAATATGCCAAAATGGAGCAGCGGTTCAATTATAACTAAGCGAAGTGTGTTATCGGATACCGCTCGCATCTTCGATCCACTAGGTTTGGTGGGGCCAGTAATAATTCTCGCTAAGGTATTCCTGCAAGAGTTATGGAAAGAACAAATTGAATGGGATGATCCATTATCACCCAAGCTGCAGGAATACTGGCTAGAGTTCAGGAGAAATATGATTAGTCTTGAATCCATCACTGTACCGCGATGGATTGGTTCTGGCCCGAAATGCTTAGATGTTGAGCTGCACGAATTTTGCGACGCTTCTGAAAAGACATATGGAGCATGTTTCTACGTGAGGAGTGTATGGGACAACGGAACTATCGCAGTACGCTTATTGACATCGAAGTCCAAAGTAGCTCCTTTGGAAGATTTGAAACGAAAAAAGAAGAGGCAGTCAATTTTTCGGCTTGAGCTTTCTTCAGCCTTGCTAATAAGCCATCTTTACGAGAAGGTAAAAGGCCATCTTCCTTTAGTCTCGAAAGCATACTTCTGGACTGATTCAATGATTGTAAAGTGTTGGCTGCAGTCATCTCCATCTCGCTGGCAACCCTTTGTGGCCAATCGAGTGTCCGAGATCCAAAACGTTACAAAAGGGAGTGTTTGGAATCATGTATCCGGAGTAGAGAATCCTGCAGATCTAATTTCACGAGGCATGATACCAGCTCAGCTATGCTATTCGACGTTGTGATGGTGTGGGTCATTTTGGTTGCGCCAAGAACGGTCTGAATGGCCGCAAAGTAGCCATGAATCACCAGAAGACATAAACGCAGCTCTTGTGGAGAAAAAAGCCTCAATATTGTGTTCTGTTCAGACTCTGTCACCCAGTGAAATTTTTACGTTGCGATCGTCGTTACTGGCTCTGATTCGTCTTGTTGTTCTTATTCGACGTTTCGCTCACAACGCTAGACGAGTCAACAGGGAAAACAGGACAACTGGATTCATCCCCCATGCAGAATTGGAAGAAGCTATAATAGAATTGATAACACTGGCGCAGAACGAATGTTTTCCTTCAGAGATGGCTATTCTTAAGAAAGGAGGTCAGCGGGTTGATTCCTCCCGCCTCATCGGGAAAAAACCCTACGTTAATTAACGGTATAATCCATGTTGGCGGTCGGTTGCGACATGCGCCTTTATCTACTGGAAGAAAACACCCGATTATACTGGATGATCGACACCCTCTCACCACACTGATTGTCCGTCATTACCACCACAAATACTTTCACGCGGGTCAACAGCTTTTGATTTCAAATATACGAGAGCGTTTCTGGCCATTGAATATTCGACGAGTAGCACGGCAGGTAATACATAGCTGTGTGCCATGTTTCCGAAGTAAACAAAAGGTACAAGATCAGTTGATGACCGATTTACCGGAGGAGAGAGTGAACCCAGCTCCACCATTCCTGAAAGTGGGTTTGGACTATTGCGGTCCGTTCTTTATGTCGTACCCTGGGCGTAAGTCTCGGCCGGTAAAATGCTATGTAGCACTATTTGTGTGTTTGGTGACTAAAGCGGTACATTTGGAGATAGTAGCGGATCTTACAACCCATTGAAGCGATTCGTGGCACGTAGGTCGAAACCATCATTGATAAGTTTGGCATCACTGCTGTACTAAGTCGCGCTCATCAACAGAGTTGAATGTTTTTTAATTATTTTTCGGTTGTTTTGTGCGCCGCGATATCTTTGATCGTTGTTTGTTTACTGTTTTCCGTGTGTCGTCGTGTTTTCATGTTGAAGTTTTCGGGATTCGCGAGTGGATTTTTGAAAAAATCGTGATCCGAAATTTTGGTATTCTGTGGCTATATTTTTCACTTGTCATCATCACTGCCGGCACGCCCGATTTCTCTGTCCGAAGCGACATCTGCTGGTTAATAGCAACACATCTCGCCTCGAGTAGTGCTCAACCGGCATTGCGTACAAGTTGGCAAGTGCTCGATTCTGCTCAACATATATCGCGTGCAAGTACAAGACACGAATTTTGCATACCCGCTAGGCGTTATTCCATTTCTCGGAAGCATGGTTTGCACTAGCTGCTCGAAAGTCGTTAATGACTCTGACCGCATCATCTGTCGTGGGTACTGCGGAAACTCGTTCCATATGATATGTGTTAAAGTAGATTATGATATTAGAGAAGTCTTAGGAATCCATCCACGAAACTTATTTTGGATGTGTAACGGCTGCGCTGACCTGTTTTCAAGCGACAACTTCCGTAAAATGTCTTCACGTTGTTACGAGAATCCAATTCCCGACGACAATTCTCTAAAATCCTTAAAGGACGACATTGCTGATTTGAAAAACGTCGTAAAAGCTCTCTCGGTAAAAGTTGAGTCGAAACCGTTATCTCCAACCGTAAATACGCCTTGGAATAGGACTGCTGGATATAATCCAGTTCCAAATACACCTAAGCGCAAGCGTGAAGATGACCAGCTAAAAACCAAAATCGCTAATATTCGTGGAGCTAAGGCTGCGTTTGAAACGATAAAAACAGTCTCACCACCTGAGGAGCTGTTATGGGTCTACTTGTCAGCATTTGACCCCAGTACGACAGATGATGAAGTTTCGACCCTAGTGAAAGAATGCCTGGGCGAGGATATACAACCAAGGATAGTTCGTCTAGTTCCTAAGGACAAGGATGTCACATCTCTGAGCTATATGACATTTAAGATCGGCGTTCGTAAATCTTATAGGGATAAGGCCCTCTCCAAACAAACCTGGCCAGAAAACATTTACTTTAGGGAATTTGTGAATAACTCAACAAGTCAACGACCAATTATCAGGATTGC
This sequence comes from Topomyia yanbarensis, assembly GCF_030247195.1. NCBI lineage: Eukaryota > Metazoa > Arthropoda > Insecta > Diptera > Culicidae > Topomyia > Topomyia yanbarensis. The sequence continues at coordinate 201,435,772 of NC_080672.1, read as the reverse complement.
AGCAGAGAGGAATTCATCTGGTGGTGCTCTGTAGCTCAACGCTATACCGGAAAATCTCTTTCTAACTTCATTTTCCTCGGCAATCAACATACCTGATGAATCGGAGACTTCTTCTGTGTCAGGTAAAGCCAAGGAGGGTATATGTCCTTCCGAAGCAATTATAGATTCTGCACACACTCAAAACAAATCTCAATTGCAGTCTGTCTACAAACACAATTCGTTTGATTCTACCATCATTGCAAACCTGCCTGGCAAACAACTTCAATGTCTAAGTGGAAAGTTAGACCGCATCGCTTCTGCTCGCTCAGAACGCCTCCCACTACAGACTGCTGCTGAACACAACAGTTTAGACGCCGTCACCGAAGATTATCTGCACAGCAGTCGACTGAAATTTCACCCTTCTGACTCGGTCGTGCTCTCTAACGATTTGAACCAACTAAATGAAGGTGCACTTTGTTTGTCGCTGCCATCGCCGGGACGCCCGTTATACAGCACTACGGAAGCCCCCAAGCGCTCCGACGCAGTCGCGCTACCAGCCAGCGACCCGCTTAGTCGTCCCGGCCCTGCGTTTGGAGGTCGTGAGGGGGTCTTCCGAACTCCCTTCTCAGGCGAGTATTTTGCTTTATATGACAGTTCGCTTTCTGAAAACCACTCGGTTTCTAGCGTTCCATCACCAAGACCACATCTACAAAATCACGCTGCGCTGCCATCACCGGGACGCCCGTTATACAGTACTACGGAAGCCCCCGAGCGCTCCGACGCAGTCGCGCTACCAGGCAGCGACCCGCTTAGTCGTCCCGGTCCTGCGGTCGGAGGTCGTGAGGGGGTCTTCCGAACTCCCTTCTCAGGCGAGTATTTTGCTTTACATGACAGTTCGCTTTCTGAAAACCTCTTGGTTCATAGCATGCCGTTGCGTACAACTCCAGCTTTCCTGTCCGTCTACTACCAGAACGTTCGTGGAATGAGAACAAAAACGCAGGCTTTCTTGTTTGGCTCACTTCCTGCGACTATCACATTATCGTTCTCACCGAAACCTGGTTACGTGATGATATATTAAACACCCAGCTAACGACGAACTACACAATCTACCGATGCGATCGCAACTCTTCTACCAGTCATCTACGTCGCGGAGGTGGTGTTCTCATAGCGATAAAGAAACATCTAACTGGGACTATTCTAAAAATGCCTGGATGTGAATGTTTGGAGCAAGTTGTGGTACGCGTTTCAATGCCAGGTCGATCGTTATATATTTGTTGCATTTATCTAAGGCCGAACAGTGATCCTGACTTGTACAATGTTCACTTTTCTGCAGTCCAAAGCATCCTGGACAAATGAAATAGGCGCGACAATGTACTTGTTGTAGGTGATTATAATCTTCCTAATCTTCGGTGGATTTTTGATGACGATTATAAGTGCTACCTTCCTGAAAATGCAACCACGGAACAAGAGACGGCCACCACAGAAACTTTGGTCGCTGGTGGATTGTATCAAATCTGCTCTGTTAGCAACGTGAATGGACGAACCCTCGACTTAGCTTTCGTCAATGACACGGACGTGTTCGAACTGATTGAGCCTCCCACATCTATACTGAAGGTTGACCCTCACCATAAACCCTTCGTTTTAAGACTTGATATGCGTTCTGATGACGGTGAAGCTTTTGATACAATAAACGACGACTTCAACTTTGACTTTACTCGATGCAACTTCGATGAAGTCTCAATGGCCATTGGTGCACTCAATATATGAGATTCTTCGCCGTAATGTTCCTACAAAACGTCTCAGAAAAAAATCAGAATATCAATTTCCGTGGTGGAACGCTGAGCTTGGTCGCCTACGCAACGTACTCCGAAAACACCGAGAGCGATATTTACATCATAGGACCGACGACAATAAAACTATTCTTCGTCAAACTGAACTGCAATATGAAACAGCCCGGAACAGTGCATTCGGAGAATATCTGAACCAAGTTCAGCGCAGCCTTCGAAATAATCCTTCGATATTCTGGACATTTATAAACAGCAGAAAACGTTCAGTGGGTGTACCAGAAAATGTCTATCTTCGAGACAAAAAATCACAGTCCGCTGCCGAGTCGGCGAACCTTTTTGCGGATCACTTCCGAGATGTATTTTCCAGCCCTCCTGTCTATCCATCGCAACAGTACCTTGAAACATTGCCAACGCATAATATCAACCTTCCTCTTCCTAACGTAAATGATTCTGATGTAGCGAGCGCTCTGTCCAGCGTTGATTCTTTGAAAGGGCCTGGTCCGGATTGCTTGCCTCCTGTGTTTATAAAGAATTGTGCCCGAGCACTTTCTGCACCAATAAGTATTATTTTTCAGCGTTCAATCTCGGAAAATATTTTTCCAATGGCATGGAAAGAAGCTGCTATAGTTCCTATTCATAAGGCTGGAGATAGGCACAATGTTGAAAACTACAGAGGAATCTCGCTGCTGAACTGTCTAGCTAAAGTTCTGGAAAAGTTTGTGTACGCTGCTTCTTCCAACATAATCGACGAACAACACGGATTTATGAAAAAACGCTCCGCCACTTCGAACTTGATGACGTTCACGAGCCTTCTAGTTCCAGCTGTAGAGATGCGTCAACAAGTGGACGCTATATATTTTGATTTCGCAAAAGCATTCGACAAGGTGCCCCACAACATTGCTGTTTTGAAGCTGGAGCGACTAGGTTTTCCTGAGTGGGTTACCAGATGGCTGCATTCTTACCTCTCACAACGATCTGCCTTCGTTAGAATTGGCACTATATGCTCAAGCGCATTCGTAACACCAAACGGTGTGCCTAGTCACCTAGGGCCACTGATCTTTCTCTTATTCATGAACGACCTCTGCACCCGCATCAACTCTGAAAAACTGCTCTATGCTGATGATCTAAAAATCTTTCGTTCAATTGCTTCAGCACTCGATTCTGCTGTGCTCCAAGACGATATAGCCAATATAGAAGAATGGTGTTTGCTGAACGGTATGCAGATCAACATTGATAAATGTAAGATGATAAGTTTCGGACGCTCGGCAAATATAAGGCGTTGCGAATATACTCTTCGAGCCTGTGTCATCGAGCGGGTGGATTCTATCCGTGACCTGGGAGTGTTATTCGACAGAAAACTTCGTTTCGCCGACCACATCACTGCAACAACGGCGAAGGCTTTTGCAACATTGGGTTTTCTAAAACGTAACGCTGTCGATTTTGTGGATTTCTACGTACTGAAATCTTTATACTGCGCACTGGTCCGGAGCACTTTGGAGTATGCTGTACAAGTATGGGCGCCATACAACGCCGTTCAAAGTAGCCGACTGGAGCGCGTTCAGAGAAGTTTTGTACGATTTGCTCTCAGAAAGTTGCCTTGGAATGACCCTATCCGTCTTCCGCCGTATAATAATAGATGCATGTTGCTAGATTTGCCAACGCTGGAGTCTCGCCGCACGTCCTTGCAAAGAATGTTCATTTTCGATATGTTGTCGAACAATATTGACTGTCCCGACATTCTCTCAAGGATTCATTTATTTGTTCCCCTCGTGATATAAGGAATCGTCCGCTTCTGTGGATTCTCAGGCACCGCACAGCATATTGCCAGAACAATCCACTAGACAGATGTAGCAGATTCAACGAAACTGTCTTAGTTTATGACTTCCATACCACTAAATCTAATTATAAGTTAGCAATTAGAAATTTTCAACATTGACACTAGCAATAGAATTAAGTGTAATCTGTACGATATATATATATATATATATATATATATATATATATATATATATATATATATATATATATATATATATATATATATATATATATATATATATATATATATATATATATATATATATATATATATATATATATATATATATATATATATATATATATATATATATATATATATATATATATATATATATATATATATATATATATATATATATATATCGTACAGATTACACTTAATTCTATTGCTAGTGTCAATGTTGAAAATTTCTAATTGCTAACTTATAATTAGATTTAGTGGTATGGAAGTCATAAACTAAGACAGTTTCGTTGAATCTGCTACATCTGTCTAGTGGATTGTTCTGGCAATATGCTGTGCGGTGCCTGAGAATCCACAGAAGCGGACGATTCCTTATATCACGAGGGGAACAAATAAATGAATCCTTGAGAGAATGTCGGGACAGTCAATATTGTTCGACAACATATCGAAAATGAACATTCTTTGCAAGGACGTGCGGCGAGACTCCAGCGTTGGCAAATCTACCAACATGCATCTATTATTATACGGCGGAAGACGGATAGGGTCATTCCAAGGCAACTTTCTGAGAGCAAATCGTACAAAACTTCTCTGAACGCGCTCCAGTCGGCTACTTTGAACGGCGTTGTATGGCGCCCATACTTGTACAGCATACTCCAAAGTGCTCCGGACCAGTGCGCAGTATAAAGATTTCAGTACGTAGAAATCCACAAAATCGACAGCGTTACGTTTTAGAAAACCCAATGTTGCAAAAGCCTTCGCCGTTGTTGCAGTGATGTGGTCGGCGAAACGAAGTTTTCTGTCGAATAACACTCCCAGGTCACGGATAGAATCCACCCGCTCGATGACACAGGCTTGAAGAGTATATTCGCAACGCCTTATATTTGCCGAGCGTCCGAAACTTATCATCTTACATTTATCAATGTTGATCTGCATACCGTTCAGCAAACACCATTCTTCTATATTGGCTATATCGTCTTGGAGCACAGCAGAATCGAGTGCTGAAGCAATTGAACGAAAGATTTTTAGATCATCAGCATAGAGCAGTTTTTCAGAGTTGATGCGGGTGCAGAGGTCGTTCATGAATAAGAGAAAGATCAGTGGCCCTAGGTGACTTCCTTGAGGCACACCGTTTGGTGTTACGAATGCGCTTGAGCATATAGTGCCAATTCTAACGAAGGCAGATCGTTGTGAGAGGTAAGAATGCAGCCATCTGGTAACCCACTCAGGAAAACCTAGTCGCTCCAGCTTCAAAACAGCAATGTTGTGGGGCACCTTGTCGAATGCTTTTGCGAAATCAAAATATATAGCGTCCACTTGTTGACGCATCTCTACAGCTGGAACTAGAAGGCTCGTGAACGTCATCAAGTTCGAAGTGGCGGAGCGTTTTTTCATAAATCCGTGTTGTCGTTCGTCGATTATGTTGGAAGAAGCAGCGTACACAAACTTTTCCAGAACTTTAGCTAGACAGTTCAGCAGCGAGATTCCTCTGTAGTTTTCAACATTGTGCCTATCTCCAGCCTTATGAATAGGAACTATAGCAGCTTCTTTCCATGCCATTGGAAAAATATTTTCCGAGATTGAACGCTGAAAAATAATACTTATTGGTGCAGAAAGTGCTCGGGCACAATTCTTTATAAACACAGGAGGCAAGCAATCCGGACCAGGCCCTTTCAAAGAATCAACGCTGGACAGAGCGCTCGCTACATCAGAATCATTTACGTTAGGAAGAGGAAGGTTGATATTATGCGTTGGCAATGTTTCAAGGTACTGTTGCGATGGATAGACAGGAGGGCTGGAAAATACATCTCGGAAGTGATCCGCAAAAAGGTTCGCCGACTCGGCAGCGGACTGTGATTTTTTGTCTCGAAGATAGACATTTTCTGGTACACCCACTGAACGTTTTCTGCTGTTTATAAATGTCCAGAATATCGAAGGATTATTTCGAAGGCTGCGCTGAACTTGGTTCAGATATTCTCCGAATGCACTGTTCCGGGCTGTTTCATATTGCAGTTCAGTTTGACGAAGAATAGTTTTATTGTCGTCGGTCCTATGATGTAAATATCGCTCTCGGTGTTTTCGGAGTACGTTGCGTAGGCGACCAAGCTCAGCGTTCCACCACGGAAATTGATATTCTGATTTTTTTCTGAGACGTTTTGTAGGAACATTACGGCGAAGAATCTCATATATTGAGTGCACCAATGGCCATTGAGACTTCATCGAAGTTGCATCGAGTAAAGTCAAAGTTGAAGTCGTCGTTTATTGTATCAAAAGCTTCACCGTCATCAGAACGCATATCAAGTCTTAAAACGAAGGGTTTATGGTGAGGGTCAACCTTCAGTATAGATGTGGGAGGCTCAATCAGTTCGAACACGTCCGTGTCATTGACGAAAGCTAAGTCGAGGGTTCGTCCATTCACGTTGCTAACAGAGCAGATTTGATACAATCCACCAGCGACCAAAGTTTCTGTGGTGGCCGTCTCTTGTTCCGTGGTTGCATTTTCAGGAAGGTAGCACTTATAATCGTCATCAAAAATCCACCGAAGATTAGGAAGATTATAATCACCTACAACAAGTACATTGTCGCGCCTATTTCATTTGTCCAGGATGCTTTGGACTGCAGAAAAGTGAACATTGTACAAGTCAGGATCACTGTTCGGCCTTAGATAAATGCAACAAATATATAACGATCGACCTGGCATTGAAACGCGTACCACAACTTGCTCCAAACATTCACATCCAGGCATTTTTAGAATAGTCCCAGTTAGATGTTTCTTTATCGCTATGAGAACACCACCTCCGCGACGTAGATGACTGGTAGAAGAGTTGCGATCGCATCGGTAGATTGTGTAGTTCGTCGTTAGCTGGGTGTTTAATATATCATCACGTAACCAGGTTTCGGTGAGAACGATAATGTGATAGTCGCAGGAAGTGAGCCAAACAAGAAAGCCTGCGTTTTTGTTCTCATTCCACGAACGTTCTGGTAGTAGACGGACAGGAAAGCTGGAGTTGTACGCAACGGCATGCTATGAACCAAGAGGTTTTCAGAAAGCGAACTGTCATGTAAAGCAAAATACTCGCCTGAGAAGGGAGTTCGGAAGACCCCCTCACGACCTCCGACCGCAGGACCGGGACGACTAAGCGGGTCGCTGCCTGGTAGCGCGACTGCGTCGGAGCGCTCGGGGGCTTCCGTAGTACTGTATAACGGGCGTCCCGGTGATGGCAGCGCAGCGTGATTTTGTAGATGTGGTCTTGGTGATGGAACGCTAGAAACCGAGTGGTTTTCAGAAAGCGAACTGTCATATAAAGCAAAATACTCGCCTGAGAAGGGAGTTCGGAAGACCCCCTCACGACCTCCAAACGCAGGGCCGGGACGACTAAGCGGGTCGCTGGCTGGTAGCGCGACTGCGTCGGAGCGCTTGGGGGCTTCCGTAGTGCTGTATAACGGGCGTCCCGGCGATGGCAGCGACAAACAAAGTGCACCTTCATTTAGTTGATTCAAATCGTTAGAGAGCACGACCGGGTCAGAAGGGTGAAATTTCAGTCGACTGCTGTGCAGATAATCTTCGGTGACGGCGTCTAAACTGTTGTGTTCAGCAGCAGTCTGTAGTGGGAGGCGTTCTGAGCGAGCAGAAGCGATGCGGTCTAACTTTCCACTTAGACATTGAAGTTGTTTGCCAGGCAGGTTTGCAATGATGGTAGAATCAAACGAATTGTGTTTGTAGACAGACTGCAATTGAGATTTGTTTTGAGTGTGTGCAGAATCTATAATTGCTTCGGAAGGACATATACCCTCCTTGGCTTTACCTGACACAGAAGAAGTCTCCGATTCATCAGGTATGTTGATTGCCGAGGAAAATGAAGTTAGAAAGAGATTTTCCGGTATAGCGTTGAGCTACAGAGCACCACCAGATGAATTCCTCTCTGCTGCAATCCTGATAATTGGTCGTTGACTTGTTGAGTTATTCACAAATTCCCTAAAGTAAATGTTTTCTGGCCAGGTTTGTTTGGAGAGGGCCTTATCCCTATAAGATTTACGAACGCCGATCTTAAATGTCATATAGCTCAGAGATGTGACATCCTTGTCCTTAGGAACTAGACGAACTATCCTTGGTTGTATATCCTCGCCCAGGCATTCTTTCACTAGGGTCGAAACTTCATCATCCGTCGTACTGGGGTCAAATGCTGACAAGTAGACCCATAACAGCTCCTCAGGTGGTGAGACTGTTTTTATCGTTTCAAACGCAGCCTTAGCTAATAGATGCATGTTGCTAGATTTGCCAACGCTGGAGTCTCGCCGCACGTCCTTGCAAAGAATGTTCATTTTCGATATGTTGTCGAACAATATTGACTGTCCCGACATTCTCTCAAGGATTCATTTATTTGTTCCCCTCGTGATATAAGGAATCGTCCGCTTCTGTGGATTCTCAGGCACCGCACAGCATATTGCCAGAACAATCCACTAGACAGATGTAGCAGATTCAACGAAACTGTCTTAGTTTATGACTTCCATACCACTAAATCTAATTATAAGTTAGCAATTAGAAATTTTCAACATTGACACTAGCTATAGAATTAAGTGTAATCTGTACGATATATATATATATATATATATATATATATATATATATATATATATATATATATATATATATATATATATATATATATATATATATATATATATATATATATATATATATATATATATATATATATATATATATATATATATATATATATATATATATATATATATATATATATATATATATATATATATATATATATATATATATATATATATATATATATATATATATATATATATATATATATATATATATATATATATATATATATATATATATATATATATATATATATATATATATATATATATCGAAGATGTAATAAATAAATAAATAATGTGTAATAACGCCAAAACGTTTGTCGGAGCTAGAAAAGAACTTGATGAACTTGCAAGCCTGTTCAGTGCACAACAATTTCAGGAATCTGTGATGAAGGAGGCGATGATTGAGAGTATTGAATTCAACTTCATCCCTGCAAGAACCCCGAACTTTGGTGGTTTGTGGGAGGCGGCAGTAAAATCATCCAAAAGCCATTTCAAAAAAAAAAACGATTGGAACCAATACGTTAATTTGCGATGAACTTACTACCGTAGTGGTACAAATTGAGGCGTGCTTGAATTCTCGACCATTGACAGCACTGAGCAGTGACCCAAATGATCTGGAGGTTTTGACACCGGGCCACTTTCTCGTCCAACGGCCGCTAACCGCCATCGCTGAACCGAATCTTGAGATGATTAAGGAGAACAGACTATCGGCATGGCAAAGGTCCCAAGACTTCGTGCAGAAGATCTGGAAGAAGTGGTCAACGCAGTATCTTTCGGACTTGCATAATCGAACAAAGTGGACCAGACAACGCGACAATTTACAAGTAGGAATGATGGTTCTACTGAAAGAGGAGAACCTGCCTCCTTTACGATGGCAAATGGGTCGTGTGATGGAAGTGCGCACTGGGGACGACGGCAAGGTTCGCGTCGCCGCAGTTCAAGCTAAGGATGGAATATATGTGAGAGGAATCTCCAAGATTTGTATCATACCAATCAGAGACAACGAACCATCGTTACAAGGGGAGAAATAGAGTCTCCTCCAACGGGGCGTTTCGGACGCCGGCGGGGGTTGGAAGACCCCCGCGCACCAGTTAAGTCTTTATGTATTTTATTTTGAGCAAAAAGTAATATGATTTCTTTTTTGCCAGGACTGTTGTCCCTTGCCCCTTGGACCCCGGTCCGGATCTGCTGTTCCCTGTCATTTTAAGGTCCGTATCGCATCCTACAGAAACGTCAATCATGGTTCACACCCACAGCTTCGAGTTACTTGCGGTCTAGTGTAGCATGCTGGACTCTAGACTCGGCGTGTGTAATGCCGTGGAGACTGAGAGTATCCACATGCCAAAAAGGAAAGTAATGCTATCTCATTTGAATTGTCAGGTCACATGCTCCTTACAATCGGGTGTCATACGTCTCACATCCGTTTACAATCAACGAACCCATCAACATGTCCAGCCCTTATGACACATTGCATCCGCCAATTTTTCTTATTACCCTGCGTGTCAGACAATCGTCGTGGAAGTAAGCAACCGGGCAACAATCGAAAAGGAAAAAGTCGGTACATCGTCGCATCAAGGTTAGCAAATCATCAAGCATCAGAAACTCCGTAGAATCAGAGGTTGATAAAGGCAGCAGTGGATAGTGTTGGTGCTGGAAGCACCCGCAGAGGTCGCGAACGCCTCCGCTCCAGGGAAGTCCTGTAATTGTGTGTAAATTCCGTTTAAAAAACAGCCTCTCATCATTTCTGTCGATCGATGTCAACAACCTTCGCTCTCATCACCGGGGAATCCTGGATGTTGGAGATACATGGCTGAAGCAGGTCGTATCATCGCAGCGGTAGAATCCGAAATACAGTCCACTCGAAGCAGAAACGAAATAAAACTACAGACCAGCACATGAAATTGCATCCAACAGCACTCCAGAATATAACCAACAACGATGCCGATGCAACGTTTTATCAAGTACGGCGTAAGGAACAACAATGTTACCACCGGACGGCGTTTTTATTTGTATATTGATGTTAAATTGTTAACAGTCCTAGTAGTCGTAATAGTATTAGTAGATAGATAGAAAAAATGTTGAAAGGTCTTGCAAGGCGGCCGGGATGAAGAGAAACAGAGAAAGAGTAGCTAACGCTTAAATGGTCGGTGCTACCAGGCATCCGTTCACTACAAGCATGTGAGTCGGTCGCTACTCATATGATCTATAATCAATATTATATAACCATGTTATCACTAGAATCAAATATTGATCGAGGATAAAGAATCGTATCTCGGTTGAAAGCTTGTTCGGAAATAGGTAAATGATCAGTCTCAAATAAACTCTGAATCACATCGGTTGCGTCAATTTGTACACCGTTCGTTTATATTCAATAGTGCAATAAATTACGGAGAGCGTCTGCCAAATTTATAAGTGATATCGAACCGCTTTGAGTTATTGCACCGAAAACCCAGAAGTGTTCGTTTCCTAGATCCGGTCCAAAGTTGAGTGGTGAACAATAATGAAAAATCATTACTTTTCACCATCAATCAGATACTAGTATTTCAAATATTACTTGTCTTCTTCAGTGTTCATACCAGTCCAAAGAAAATCGCTATTTTAGTCATTTGAAATTTATAGGTTGTATGTAGAGAAATTAACCCAAGCTGAGTTTCCGCATACCACGCATTCGGTCTGCTTCTTTTATTTGAGTTCAGATTTATTTAAGTATATATAGTAGAACAAAATGTTGATCGAATTTGAGCTTCCAGAGTAATTCTACCACATCAAAAATGTTCAAACATTTACGTTCTTATCATACTAGGCCACCATCGCCAAAAATTTATTTTCTTGAAGTGATAATTTATGCCTAAAGTCTATTATGCCAATCGTCCATTATGCCTAACGTGCATTATGCCTAACGTATATTATGCCTAACGTCCATTATGCCTAACGTATTTATGCCTAATGTCCATTATGCCCAACGTACGTATGCCAAACGTCCGTATGCCTAACGTATTTATGCCTAATCGGGTACAGCCAATAGAGTCAGTCCATGGTTTGAGTCCTTGAAATGAAAACTATATTATTATCAAACGGTTCATTTTCGACAAAAAAAATAAAACGAATACAGTTATAAAAATCTTTTACTTATTTCTCCTTATGCTTCTTTTGGGTTTTTGATACAAAAATAAATAATGCTGAAATATGACCTCTTTTAAAACCACCTAGATTTTTAGGTAAGGAACGATTCTACTAGATATTACAGAATTTTGAGAGATCGTATAACTTTTTTTCGTGGAATTGTTGAATGATTATATCTTGACCAGAACATGAGGAATGAGTCTTTGCAACAAAATGATAACGAAAAATCTCAAAATGATGTAAAAACTATAACAGCGCGAGTGCTCGAGTGTTAATTTAATATTAAGATTAATGTCTTCCAAATAAACTGAATTTTCACGAGAAAAAATTTAATTGTTATCATATAGTTTTCAAAATTAAAAAAGTTTAAGCCTTCAACACCGTAACTTTTTTTGAACCACGCGCAAAAATTCAGTATGATTTGGACGGTTTATACGATAATCCCCCCTTAATAGGATGTTGAAGTTCCGTATAGGCTTTAGTTTTAAACCAGTGTTAAGTCAAACTTTTATGAGGATTCCAAATTGTTTTGAGATATTCCATGCACAAATTATTATCATTATAATAGAACGTTGAGATATCGAATACGCACAGTTCTTGAAAATGTGCATATCTGTAGGGCGCTAGTGCTACCTGTGATGTCTTATTTGATGATTTTTCTGAAATTTACGTAGGAAAATTCCGAAGTGAAAGGCGATATTGATAAATTGATACCTAATTGCAGACAAATTATTTAACAAACGAACACAAACACGATCTACTATAGCAATACTTCAATTACCTGACTAAATTTATCCTGTGTATCCAAAATATCGATGAAAAGCGCCATTCGGTCATCCATGATTTGGAAACCATTTCTAGGTTGGGTTAGTAAACTTTGAACAGCTTCACGTATAGATCCTGGAGTAGTACTAGATTGAGTGTCGTCGAATGCATTGTTATGATTGTTAGCGCCATAAAAGCTTGAATTGTTTCCACTAGCATAGGCCATGTTGAACAGATTAATTTGTTCAGATGTTTGTTTCAATGCATCGGAACATTTTTTCAAATATTCCACAGAATCCGCACTTTTCGCATTCATTGCAAGAAGATGAAATTTGTCCAGTATCTGATCCACTGTTTTTGAAGTTTTAGCAATATTCAGTGATAATTTTTCCTTATTCTCAGTGTCAAATGAAAAGTATTTTTGATTTTTTTTGTTGACATCATCACAACTATTAGTACCGGTTGTCAAACTATTATCAACTTTTTTTTCGAATTCACTATTCGTACTAACGTGTTCATAAGGCCTTTGTGTCGTACTTTCGGATGTGTTAGATTGAATATTCGAGTGTTCAGTGTCCACATGCTTTGATCTCATAGAATCCAAACATTTACGTAGCTGATCGCATGGCTTGTATGCCTCCTGTTCTACGTTCTCAATTACTGTGTTGTTTTCGATATCATTATCCCTATCGTCTTCATTGTCATTTTTTCTCAATTTTTCAGGCTCTCTCATTGAACTGCGTATACTCTCTAAAAACAACTTGAGCTGATGTGAGGGAGTGTCAGCACGTTCATTATCTGTCATTTCCGCTGGCGATGGTTGTATTCGTTGAGGTTTCGTATTGCATTCTCCTACAGTGGAGTTGTTTTGTGATGGTTGATAGTTTTGTTTCTTCAATTCTTGCAATAGTTTGGCTTGTTCCGAGAACCTTTTCACACTTTCTGTTATTGTACGCAATTGTTCTGAATACAGTTGTAGCTGTTTTTCCAAAAATATTTGATCCGGGACAGTTCCGTATGCAAATGAAACTGGTCGGATCTGTTTTCTTTCTATTGGTACTACATCTTTTCGGGTCAAATCACTCATATTGCTATACACAACACCTGGGTCCGCTGGCTGTCCGTGAAATGTAGCCGATTGACGAATTCCAATTCCGTTTGAAATTCTGTCGGTTGATGAACCAGGTTGGGTCATTCGTTTCCTAGAAACTGTCGAATGTTGACCCAAAGGTGTGTTCCGGTCCAAACTGCTAGGGCGTAAAATAGGGAGGTTATTGATTATGCCTTTATTTCCATTCTGCCGTGGAATGCTCTGCGATCGTGTTTGGGAAACTACTGGAGAAATCATAGCATTGGAATGTGCTGTAACCGGGAGGGGTTGAGTGTAGATTTCGTGGTCTTGATTAATCGATTTAATCGAGCCTACCGGTGAAGAGGAAGGTGGGTGATCTGAATGTTTTTGTACAGGATAATAAATAACATTGTATGAATGTTCTAGATTATTTTTTTCATTCCAATTTGTACATGGACATTTCACTTCGTTGTTCTTCAATCGTTGTGATTGTGGTTCGACAGCGATGCTGTAAGGTCGTCTGGGTCGCATTAAAGAACATCCACTATTCATATTTTCCGCCGTATCGCATTTTTGTTGCTGCTGATGCTGAGTAACAAATGTAGTAACGAACGGATTATTAATATGTAACGAAATGTTTTTATTATCTATTCTTAGCTCGTTACCGTCATTCAATGCAATTTTTCGATGCATTGCGAAATTTTCCAAGTGGCAATCGATGCTTACCTTGTCAATAATATTTGAGGCAGGTGAAATCTTGGGAGATACGCTAAAGACAATTGGCAACGACTATTTTTTATCCAAAATAGACGTTTGTTTGTGCTTCGTGACTGCTGAAGAGTTTTTGTCAACAAATACCTTATGGTTTCCATTTTGAATGGGCTTCGATGTCATTATTTTATCGCTTATCACTTTGCACACAAATCGACGATTCACTATAAATGTTATTCACTTTTCCTTTTTAGTAACTTGTAGTTGTAGTTTTCAATTTCTTACTATATTTTGATTACCAACGTATCTTTAGAGCTTTTCTGCGAAGTATTAAATTATCTTTATAGTATCTTTAGAGCTTTTCTGCGAAGTCTTATAGAATCACTATAATGTTTCTATAGTGACACGACACACAACATATCCGCTACAAACCCACAGAAAAAAGTCAGTGCACCAATTTTTAAGATAATTTGCACGATTTTATTCCTTACTGAAGTATTTTGGACCCGCGATGTTATTTTTGTTTTTAGAGGGTTTCTCTTACTAAGATAGATTGGTCTGAAAAATCATCGTTACAGTGCTGATAATTTGAATACATTTAGTTAAATTAGTAAACATGGGAGAAATTTGTAGTAAATGAGTAAGTTTGTGTGTTTTCATGATCTGTAACACAAACTTATGTTTTCGTTTGAATTTTAAATTCAATTCAAATATCATGTCGTTTTTGCTTTTTTTTATATATTATTTACTATTTGATTATATTGTTTTGTTTGCATTACATTTCTAATTTCGTATATTGGGTGTTCAGCCACAAGTGGTGACTTTTCATCCCTATTGTTTACATAATTCAGTTAATTATTATTCAGATATAATATGCTTTCGCAGTTAAGTATTTTTTCAGTAGGACGTTTAGAACCTACTTGTCTTGTGAATAAGAAGCTAAACAAATCTTATAAACTAACTTATAAACTATAAAGAGAGCTAATCGTTGCAATTGAAGATTGCAACGATTTTTGTCGGAAGTTGCTTATAATACTGTTCGTCATAATTTTTAATGTTTCTATGTTTGCGAGTCTGTGCAACTCATTTGTGCTAAACCAGGGAGGACGCTTCAAAATCATTCTCAGAATTTTATTCTGAATCGTTTGAAGCGATTTCTTCCTAGTAGTACAACAACTTGCCCAGATTGGCACTGCATATAGCATTGCCGGTCTAAATATTTGTTTATAAATTAATAGTTTGTTCTTTAGGCAGAGCCTAGAATTCCTATTTATAAGAGGGTATAAACATTTCATATATTTGTTGCATTTTGTTTGGATTCCTTCAATGTGATCCTTAAAAGTAAGTTTTTTATCGTAAATCAAACCCAAATATTTAACTGACCACGGTAAATTCAGACCATTAAATTTAATAATATGGTTATTATTTGGTTTAAGAGAAGAAGCTTTTGGCTTATGCGGAAACACAATCAATTGTGTTTTTGCCGCATTAGTGGAAATTGTCCATTTTTTCAGGTAGTTATTGAAAATATTCAAGCTTCGTTGCAGTCGACTGCAGATAATACGAAGACTCCTACCAGTGGCTGAGATGCTAGTAGCATAACAGAAAAGTGACTTTTTACAGCCTGTAGGTAGATTTGGAAGATCAGAGGTAACAATATTGTACAGGTGCGACGCTTGATCCTTGAGGGACGCCTGCTTTAACAGGTAGCTTATTAGATTTACAATTCTGATAAGAATCCTGTAGGGTACGGTTAGCAAAATATTTTTTAATTATCTTTGCTATGTAAATTGGAAAATTGAAATCCCATATTTTGGCAAATAATCCTTTGTGCCAAACACTGTCGAAAGCTTTTTAGATGTCTAGAAGAGCAACTCCAGTGGAATAGCCCTCTGAGATATTTGTCTTTATCGTGTTAGTTACTCTCATAAGTTGATGAGTAGTTGAATGTCCAATACGAAATCCAAACTGCTCAGGAAGAAAAATAGAATTGTCATTGTTATGTGACATCATTCTAGTTAGGATGATTTTTTCAAAAAAAATACTAATAGAAGAGAGTAAACTAATTGGTCGATAGCTAGATGCTTCTGCTAGGTTTTTATCTGGTTTCAAAATAGGAATAACCTTGGCATTTTTCATCATTCAGGGAAGTATGCTAATTCAAACCATTTGTTGAATATTTTGACCAAGTATCTCATGGTGATTTCGGGAAGGTTTTTAAGAAGAATGTTAAAAATTCCATCATAACCTGGAGCTTTCATATTTTTTAACTTTTCCATGATGGATTTGATCTCATCAAAGTTTGTTTCAACAATATCGTCTAGAGACAATACATGATTTGAAACGTTTTCAAGACTTCGGTTTCAATAGGACTCACAACGTTGAGATTAAAATTATGGACGCTTTCAAACTGATGAGCAAGTTTTTGAGCTTTTTCTTCGTTTGTAAGAAGTATGTGGCCACCTTCCTTCAAAGCTGGAATTGGTTCCCGAGGTTTCTTAAGAACCTTAAAAAGTGTCCAGAAAGGTTTAGAATTTGGCTTGATATGTTCAACCTGTTTCGCGAAATTTTCATTTCTTAAAAATGTGAATCTATGTTTAATTTCTTTTTGTAGATCCTGATAGATATATTTCATAGCAGGATCACGAGAACGTTGATATTGACATCTTCGAACATTCTTCAAGCGAATTAGAAGTTGAAGATCGTCGTCAATAATAGGAATATTAAATTTTTCCTGTGTTGTTGGTATTGATAAATTTCTAGCATCAAGCATCAATTATGGAATTACTTAAATTTTGTAATGCCGTATCAATGTCAGCTTTATTTTGTAAATCAAGGTCATGATTATAATTATTCTCAATATAAGTTTTGTACCTTTCCCAATTCGCGTTGTGATAATTAAACACTGAGCTAATGGGATTGGAAACAGCTTCGTGAGAAAGTGAAAAAGTTACTGGAAGGTGATCAGAATCAAAGTCAGCATGTGTAATCAATTTGCTACAAAAACGACTTTGATCTGTCAAAACCAAATCAATTGTTGATGGATTCCTTACAGACGAATAGCACGTAGGACCATTCGGGAGCAAAATTGAATAATAACCAGCAGAGCAATCATTAAAAAGTAGCTTACCGTTGGAATTGCTTTGAGCATTATTCCAGGCTCGGTGTTTGGCGTTAAAATCACCGATTATGAAGAATTCCCACCATTTTCTTGTAAGTTTTTGTAAGTCTCCTTTGAAGAAATTAATTTGCTCACCATTGCACTGAAAAGGCAAAAAGGCTGCAGCAATAAAAATGATACCAAGATCAGTTTCAACTTCGATATCCAAACTCTCGATCACCTTGGTGTCAAGAGACGGCGTGATGGAATGTTTGATCCTACGATTAACCGCTATTGCGATTCCTCTGCCGAATCCAACAATTCGATCAAATCGACGAATAACAAAATTAGAGTTACTCTCCAATTTAATATTTGGTTTTAAAAAAGTTTCGGTCGCAACGGCTATGTGCACATTATGTATCCTCACGAAGTTGAAAAATTCGTCTTCGCACGTTTTAAATGAACGAGCATTCCAATTTAATAAATTTAAATGATTGTTCAAAGTCATTGTTAAACTTTAATTTCATTACAATTTTATCAGAAAATTCCCACCTCGCTTAAAAAGCTTCAAACATGGAGGTAGAATTTAACATAGCAATCATCATAGGTAACATAGAGTCTTGCAGGTATTTTAATTTGTCTTCTGTAACGCTACCTAGATCTATTGGACTAAAGGAAGCGTTGGGTGCAAACGAGTTTGTAGGCGTGGTAACGGCAGCCGTTATTTTGGCCTTGTTACCAGCCACTGAAGCATAAGATGACACACCATTGTAGAATGGTGTGACAGAGGTAGAAGAAGTTGTTAATCTATTTTGAATCGGATTAACACGTTTGGACGTGTTTTCTTGAAGTGTACCTGAAGAAGTAGGTACATTTTTAATTTGTTGTTTTTGTTGTCTAGAACGAGAATGTATAATTTTTTTCTAGAACAGGACAACCCCAGAAATTGTATTTATGATTTTCGCTACAATTAGCGCATTTGAAAGTTTTTGTGGTTTTTTTACCGGACAAGTATCTTTCGTGTGCGATTTATCACCACATTTGGAATCCAGATGACAATTTTTTGTGCCGTGCCCAAAGCCTTGGCATCTATGACACTGGATCAGATTTTAAATTCTGCCCCCATGTCGTCTATAATGTTCCCACTTTACTCGCACGTGGAACATAAAAAGTGCTTTTTCAAATACTTCTCGACAAACACATGATTACGGCCTAAAAGCCAACTGTCAAAATCCACTTTGAATGGAAATTCCAGACAAACCGTTACTAGTCGAACACAGTTCACAACAGTTTATGAAAGAGAAAACTTTTCTCTTTCATTTACTACCAACATCTGTGATTGGCGTGTAACGGTTTCAGTGGCGTAGTAGCGGGGGGCTTTTGGGGACGAACCCCCCCCCCCAAATTTTGTAGAAATTTGAAAAAAATGAATATGTTAAACAAAAATGTGCCTAATATTTTAAATGAAATTCTCAAAGTTTCATTTGCAAAAGTTATCTTGTGAAAATATTTCCTTGTAGTGAAAATTGGCTGCAGACTCGACACCTACCTGTCGGCACGATGTGGAGGCTAGCTCAACCGCCGAGGACGATAACGAGCAGATCGCGGCGAAGCGAGGAGCTAGGAGCTTAATGGTTCACGAAACGGATATCGGTACCGAGAGAAACTTCGCCACATTCTGTAGTCTTTGACTGACGGCGAACATGGACTGGAGAGTGTGAGAGAAGTATCCCCAGAGAGACCACCAAGCGATTCGCTACCGCATCGGCCAATGGAATCCTGCTGCAGCACGAAGGAGGGCGGGCGGCAAGCTAAAATGGAAGACGAAAGCCTTTAACGAAAACCTTTTTGTTGAGTTACTTCGGCGAACAACGGAATCAAGTACGTTGATTCGGCTGACTGCTAACAAGAAGGATTGTGACGGCTTGTGACGTTACAATGTCATGAAAACTAGGGCCATGCAGTAGACGGCGTGCAGCTAGCTTACTGGTTGAATGAGTAACTCAGTACGCTACACGCTGCTTGTCTTAGAGCCAGAAGGCGGGCTCAGAGCGCAAGATCGGAGAGTGAGAGAAGAGTGCAAGCGACGTATCTAGAAGGTAGGGACTCTTTAAAACGGGAGATCAAGCTTAGCAAGCCAATTGCCATAAGTAGCTGTGCTGAGAAATAAACGCCAATCCCTGGGGGACGCGTACTGATTCGTCATGGCGAAAACGATGGTCCGTTGACACCAGCTGAAATATGCCCGGGTAAGTTAAAGATAATCGTTGAGGGTCTCTCCCCGAAAACTACCTGGTCACCGATACCGTACGGCGAAGAAGAAGGAGGTAACACAGTCGAGTGGCAAGTGACTAACGACGAGCTCACAGAAGCGTCGATGTGACTAAAATCAAAGAAAACCCTCGGTCCGGATGGAATACCAACCGTGGAGCTGAAAGCTGCGATCCTGGTATATCCGGACATGTTCAGGATACTACTGCTGAAGTGGTAATCCCCGAAATGAGGAAGGTGCAGAAACTGATGTTGCTGCCAAGGTCAGGGAAGTCACCGGGCCATCCAGCCTCGAATAGACCAATGCTGCAGCGTGACATAAAAGAATGAGCCAGATCATGAAGAGCTACTTCCAGAGTAGAGCACTGATGTACCAGACGAACAAATGGGCAGAAGGCAATGCGAGTCGCAGCGGGCGTTAATCAGGGCTCCATTCTCTGTCCAACACTTTGGAATGGGATGTACGATGCACTGATAATATAAATTTGTGAATATAATGAATCATGCAATGCACGAATTCATTCGTCGTTTTCTGCAACGAAGTATTTTCGTGCATTGTAAATAGTAAGTTTCGTTCATTTCATGAACAAGAATGGCCGTATGGTGAACGAAAGCTTTCGTAAATTTTACACATTTAATGTACACTGCACGAATGTTATCGTTGATAACGACATTATTTTTCGTGAATGAAATAAAATGTTTTGTTTATTTTAGTAAACGTTTGTGTATATTACGAACGATTTCTTTGGTCGCACGAAATCTTTTCGTTTATCTTAGAAAAGTTTTCGTATTTATTAGCCTCTTATTGTTTTCAGTCGATCTTTTGGGATCGATGTTTTTTTTATTTAAAAAAATCCATGTGGCCAAATCGATTTTATTGTGATACGAAGAAATGACCGCTTGATTGATGAACGAAAGTTTTCGTAAATTTTACTTATTTAGTTTACATTGCCCGAAAGTAATCGACATTATTTTTCGTGAAAGAAACGAAACGATCTTTTAGGATCGATGTTTGACAGCACCGATATTGCTCCGGCAGAGAAAAATCAAAATTATTCATACAAAATCAACGAGCAGTTCGCGACGGCTCAACTGATTCTGTACTGCTCCAGATTCTGAATCAACTGGAAGCGAAAGAGCTTCAGGAAATCTTCCTGCAACCGGCGGACACGGATACGACTACTAAATAGTCAGACAACAACAATTATCTGACGAATAGCAACAATGGCTCCATATTGTTCTTTTGACGTGGACGCTTTGACGAATGGTGCTCGTAAATATTATAAAGATATTCGTATATAACAGCGAACGACTCGTTTGCTGAATGAAGCTGTTTCGTAATAAGCTAACGAAAGTCATTTCGTGGTTTTTACGAAAAACTCGTAATAAAAAATAAGTGTTTCGATAGAACTACGAACGATTGATCATATGTACGAAAAATTCGTATATTTTATGAAAGTTGTTTGTACGAAATTAATTCCTAGCGATTTACGAATATATTCTATCTGTGTGGGGTCCTAACACTGCGGCTGCTCAGGAAAGTGAAAATCGTTGGTTTCGTGGACGATGTGTCACTAACGGTGAGACACTTGAAGAAATTGAGGTGTCGGTGACGGAGACAATAGATGCGATCGAGAGCTGGATGAACAGGTCAAGCTGCACATAGCTCACTACAAGACGGATTTGTTGTTGCACAGCAACTGCAAAGCGGTTCAGCGGATACCGATCACCATCGAAGGGCTTGTGAATGCATCGAAGCGTGCACTGAAGCAATTGGGAGTGATAATCGACGACTGATTGAGCTTTAACAACCACGTTGCTTACACATGCGAAATGTCGGGTCTTTATCTAGTGTTTCGTCATCGATACTGCAATATGGGGCTCCTGCTTGGGGTGCGGCGTGAAAACCAAGTGAAACCGCGAAAAGCTGAACAGGACGCTTCGACTGCTGGTCGTACGAGTTGCGATTACGTACCGGAGGCCGTATGCCTTGACGGCGAGATGATCCCCATATGCATTACCCTGACGGAGGATATCAAGTGCTACAATCAAAGAAACGTGAGGAAGATGATGAGAATCGATTCGATGGTGACGCAGCAGCAGGAATGGGATAATACGGAGAAAGGAAAGTGGACCTACCGGTTCATCCAAACCTGTTGACGTGGGTCAATAGAAAGCACGGAGAGATGACCTTCCACCTGAAACAGCTCCTACCGAGCCACGGCTGCTTTAGGAGTATCTTCATCGGTATGGGTACGCAACGTCAACACTGTGCCTGGAGCGTCTTTGAATGTCCGAGATTTGAAGTCTTTGAAAGTCCGAGGAGAGTCTTTGAATGTCCGAGGTTTGAAGTGACGTGCAGGGAGCTACTTAAAACGGGAAGACCGGACATCAACCCGGATAATGTAACCTACAGAATGACAAGCGACGTAGAGACGTGGAACGCAGTAAACAGAGATATGATGTAGATCAGTGATTCTCAACCTGGGGTCCGCGGGCCCCTAGGGGGCCGCGAAGTTATTGCTGGGAGTCCGCGAAGAAAAATATATTTTCCGAGTGCATATTGAAATTTCAAATCTTGTTTCCTAACAAATTGAAAATAACATATTCATAGCATATAGAATTGATGTTTATGATATCTAAGGGGTCCGTGGTACGAAAAAGGTTGAGAACCGTTGATGTAGATCATGACCATCTTACAGCGGAATGGACATCGAACAACGGTTTCGGGAGAGCAATCACCGCCAGGGAACTCTCCGCAGGTATAAGCTAGATCCACCGCCGAGGACTAGTCGAATAGACTGCAACAGAGCAGCGAGTATGGGTCGTCGAAACGCCAGCGAACCGGACGTTACGCTCCATGAGGATTCGCCAGACCGACCACGGCACCCCACCGGTTGTTCCGATAGAAAAATAGCGAAAACCAAAGAAGAATCGATATTGGGAAAACTTTTTTCGCCACTGAACTCTCCGTTAGCGTAAGCTAGATTCACCGATGGGGACTAGACTGAATAGACAGCGACGAGAAACCACTATTCGCGGGTCATCGGCGCACCAGTGCATCGGATACCCTGTTTCACCAGAATCGCCGAACTGACCTCGGCACCTAGCTGATTAGCTCGATCTCGGGAGAACTTCTCTCGCCGGGGAATTCTCTGTCGGAGTAGGTCAGGTCCATCGTCGGGGACTAGACCGAGTTGTTCGCGAACAAGTCGAGGACTGAATGGACCATCAAGGAAGTAGTGCTAAATGGCCCAAGAAGAGAACTAAATGGCTTAAAGGAGTTGCGGTGCTAAATGGCACCGGTTACGGAGTCAAAGGGCTCAAGAAGTTGTGGTACTGAAACCAAATAAGAATCGGTATCGGGAGAACTTCTTTTGTCTGAGACCTCTCCGTCAGCTTACAGTCAGATTCACCGCCGGGAACGAGACCGTGTAGACCTCGACGATACACCACCAGTCGCGCCGGGGCTCCAGCAAACCGGATGCCCTACTCTACCGGAATCGCCGAACTGACCGCAGCACCTGGCTGGTTGGCTCGAACTACTCTCACCGGGGAACTTTTCGTTGGAGTAGGCTAGATCTATCGTCGGGGACTAGACCGAGTAGTTCGCGAACCAGTCGGAAGCTCAACGAGGAAGTGGTACTGAATGGCACAAGGGAACTGAAGGGATCAGTACATTAGACTGTCTGAAGTTTGCCGCCCAGATTGTCCTCGTAGGGGAAGAGCATTTATTCTATACCAACAGCTAGCTTTCCTACTTTGACTACCCAAACCCGTTCCCTGAGTTGTTGGTTTTTGAACATTTTTTTCCTGCTCAGAATGTTTTTGGACATTTTTTTCATATATATATACAAAAAGATGGGTGGGTAATGTCAGAGACATAACCGGAGTGAAGTAGAATACACTTTAGACCGGTAAATTCTGCTCTGGAATAAGCAATTTCTATGCGATTTTGTCGACTTTAACACATTCATAGTTTATTTGGAGTATTTTTGGAATTATCAAGTTGACAATTTGCAACATTCTTTGAAAATATTGTTGAACTTTTATGAATGAAGGCACGCAAACGAGCGTTTGACCGTCGTCCTACTACCAGCATCAGAGAAGTAGCAGATCAGCATTTTTCGCTACATGGCCTGTACCAAACAAACCGCTCGTAAGTCCACCGGAGGAAAGGCTTCCCGCAAGCAGTTGGCAACAGCCCCCTGGCAACCCTATACCATCATATGGAGTTTGACAGCGACCGACATATATGGGGTGTTATAGCTATAAAGCCCCAAACAAAGAATTATGTTCGGCACTATGCTCGATATTCAAGCATTCCACACGACGTTTTGCATCTTGTGGGATGATTTAATAATTTAATTTAATTGACATTTTGTAACTAAATACAGCTTCTAATCATTCGGTTCAAAATCAATGTTTTGCCTTTCTTGGCAGTGATGCTGGCTGTACAGAAACGTCGTCCTTGACAGAGGGCTGGTTGGCAACGAAGGCCGTGTAAAAGTGCCCCAGTCACGGTTGGCGTTAAGAAGCCTCATCGCTACCGAACAGAAACAGTTGCCCTGCGGAAAATTCACAGCTATCAGAAATCGAGCGGGCCTAAATTGTGACCCAAAATAAACCACAAACCAACAAGTTCTTTTCAGGACCAGCCAATTATAAAGTATTATTATTATAAATGAAATTTTCCATTGCCTTACAACCTCCCTCCCCCTTTCCTCCCGGCTTGAATTACTATCAATCTTGATGATGCTGTGTGGCTGGGCACAGGCAGTTTCCATTATAGTGGAAAATTTAGGTTTGCGCGTTTTTCCCAAAAGTTTTTTTAGCTGTGCTGTTTTCAAGGAAGTTGTAGTTGAATTCAAAATAAAATAGTTTACTTCTATTGTCAGAGGTGGACCTTCCAACGAAAACTAGTCTGGCTCGCTCTGAATCGAATTGTATGCACCAACCACTGCTTTCACAAAATCTGTTATTTTCAGTAATTGAACATTCTACATTTTTGTAAATTGAATCATTACCCTAACCTGTCTACAAATCACACAAATAACTTTTTTATTTTGTGCCATTCTACTTGAAAGCGACGATATTGTTCACAAGTGGCTCACTTACCATCCAACGCTCTTGACAAGCCACTTTCTGATGCTTGTGATAAAATTTCAATTCGATTCTTTGTCGATAAATTGATGGCCCTGAAAAGGGCCTGTTGTTTGGACAGTGTTCGGAATTTACTTGAAGCTGGTGTATATGGTAACAGTTTTGGTGCCATCTGAGACGGCGTGCTTGGCCAACTCTTCTGACATCAGCAAACGGACGGCGGTTTGAATTTTGCGGGAGATGCTGCAAACGAACTGCTGCATGCTGATGCTGCAAACGAACTGATCGTGAACAACAGCATGCTGAGCTTTTATACCTGACTACAGCACAATGTAAGCTCGTCCTTTTTTGTGTTGTCCTCAATATGTGTTCTTCGTAGCTGCTCGACCACATATTTTTGATAAAGAACAAATTTAAAATTGTGTTTCCAATACGGAGGTTATCCAACACTCAGGGTAAAAAGAGTAATCTAATACGGCACCTTGGTAAAATGTTTGAGAATTGAAACCTTTTTTGAATGCGCCTAGTAAACGCGAAACTGTAAACAAACACACAAATGATAACTTTTAATTTTGTGTCATTCTACGTAAAATCTACGATATTGTTCACAAGTAGCTCACTTGCCATCGAACGCTCTTGGCAAGCTACTTTCGGATGCTTGTAATAACCAAATTTCAATTCGATTCTTTGTTGATAAATGGCCCGTACCAAACATACCGCTCGTAAGTCCACCGGAGGAAAGCCTCCCCGCAAGCAGTAAGCAACGAAGGCCGTGTAAAAGTGCCCCAGTCACGGTTGGCGTTAGGAAGCCTAATCACTACTGAACAGAAACTGTCGCCCTGCGAGATATTCACAGCTATCAGCAATCGAGCAGGCCTAAATTGTGACCCAAAATAAACCACAAACCAACAAGTTCTTTTCAGGACCAGCCAATTATATTCCAGTAAGATATAAATGAAATTTTCGTTTTCCATTGCCTTACAACCTCTTTCCTCCCGGCTTGAATTACTATCAATCTTGATGATGCTGTGCGGCTGGGCACAGGCAGTTTCCATTATAGTGGAAAATTTAGGTTTGCGCGTTTTTCCCAAAAGTTTTTTTAGCTGTGCTGTTTTCAAGGAAGTTGTAGTTGAATTCAAAATAAAATAGTTTACTTCTATTGTCAGAGGTGGACCTTCCAACGAAAACTAGTCTGGCTCGCTTGGAATCGAATTGTATGGACCAACCACTGCTTTCACAAAATCCGTTATTTCAGTAATTGTACATTCTACAGAATTAGTCAACTATTTCCAATCAGCGCAAAAATCGAAGGTTTTCATTCAAAACAACAGAAGATTTAGAAAACGTTCGATTTTTGTAAATTGAATCATTACACTAAACTGTCTGTAAATCACAAATAACTTTTGATTTTGTGCCATTCTCGTGAAAGCGACGGTATTGTTCACAAGTGACTCACTTACTATCCAACGCTCTTGACAAGCTGATGCTTGTAATAACAAAACTTCAATTTCATTCTTTGTCGATAAATTGATGGCCCTGAAAAGGGCCTTTTCATTGGGCAGTGTTCGAAATTTACTTGGTGCTGGTGTATATGGTAACAGTTTTGGTGCCATCGAAGACGGCGTGCTTGGCCAACTCTTCTGACAGCAGCAAGCGGACGGCGGTTTGAATTTTGCGGGAGATGCTGCAAACGAACTGCTGTATGCTGATGCTGGAAACGAACTGAGCGTGAGCAACAGCATGCTGAGTTTTTATACCTGAATACAGCACAATGTAAGCTCGTCCTTTTTTGTGTTGTCCTCAATATGTGTTCGTCGTAGCTCCACCCCTTGGTTGGTCGACCACATATTTTTGATAAAGAACAAAATTGAAATTGTGTTTCCACTACGGAGATTATCGAACACTCAGGGTAAAGAGAGTAATGTAATACGGCACCTTGGCAAAATGTTTGAGAATTGAAACCTTTTTTGAATGCGCCTAGTAAAAATGTTTTCCACTTCACTCCAGTTTGTTTCTGACCATATTTGCAATTTGCGTACTGAAATAAATCATAATTTAGGGTTTAACCCAAATAGCTCTCCAAGGAGAAACAGTCCATGAAACAGAAAATGCAAACTTATTCTTTGAAATGATTTTGGTGGCCCTGAAAAGGACCTTTTTTATAATGATACAAGTGAGTTCTACCTTTTAAACTTCCAAATCCATACAAAGTGCGTCCCTGCCGCTTCAGAGTATAGACGACATTCATTGCGGTTTTGCGCTTGGCGTGTTCAGTGTAGGTCACGGCATCTCGGATGACATTTTCCTGCACACCATCAGCATTCGTAGATTAAATCGGAGATGCATTTTACACCACCACGACAAGCCAGACGCCGAATGGCGGATTTTGTGATTCCCTGGATTTTATCACGAAGAACCTTGCGATGACGCTTGATACGGGAACGCAAACATGATACCGCTCATTGTACCGTCCGGACGAACATGTTGCTCGTGTGGTAAGCGAGCACCTACTGATACAAAACAAGCTCGCGTGACCTGTATATATAATATTCCCGTATGTAATGAAACGCTTACATGCCCCTTTTTGACGGCTCTGCGTGGGATATGCTGGCAAATTGCGCATTTTCCTCGCTGTTTTCGAAGGATTTTTTAAAAATCCTAGTTTTGGTTTATTTATAGTAGTCGCACTAATTACGAAATTTAATACGAAATACGTGCACAAATTTCCGATCAGATAGTGCAAAAATATTGCGATTTCGTCCAGTAGAACGGAAGATATTCGCATTTCAAACCTGGGAAAATTTCTCAACTGAAATTTTTGAAACGGGACCCCATATTGAAACGTTAGAAGTATTCTACTTCAAAAAAATTCATATCACCCTTCGAAAAATTTTCTTACTACGCCACTGAACGGTTTGTCCGGAATTTCCATTCAAAGTGGATTTTGACAGTTGGCTTTTAGGCCGTAATCATATGTTTGTCGAGACTTCCAAATTATAAACCTCATTCCGGTTAAAATGAATCAAATAAAGCTCCTAGATAATACCAGAGCGTACCGGCGTGTTATTGCCGCTAGCCTTTCTCTTCTTAAGAATAACTTGTGAAGGAGAAAAGCCAAGTAAATTTTTCAATTCGTTGGATATTTCATCCAAACTTTGACCTTGTGGTAGCCCTTTCAAGACAGGCTTGAACGATCTATCTTTCTTGAAGTCATATGAATAAAATTTATATAACTTCTCCGTAAGATACTGGAGTAGTCGTTTGTGGCCAATCAATTCCTCCGCTGTAACTCGACATTCTCCTCTTCAGCCAATCTGAAAAGAGATTTCACGTCCGGAAGGAACGTCGAAAGCTCAGTTCGAATGGCTTTGAAGTCGGAGATCATCACTGTTATAGGCGGAGGTGATTGCGTTTTCTTCTCATTGGCATTATGCAGAAATTTCATCAGCTTCACATTCGGATAAAACATCGAATGAGTTGCTGCAGTCAATTGAATTTTCGGGTGGAGAAGATACCCTTTTCCATTTAGCTTTAATTTTTGGCACACGGCCTTTCTGGGAGGACCCAGGCATGTTGGAAGAATTAAATATTTCTTTAGGCTGAATTGTTCCTGAAAAATGTTTTAGTCTTGAAAAAGACTGATTGAATAGAAAAAGTAGGTAGTCTTGAGAAAGACTAATTGTCGAAAAATATAGGTAGTCTTGAGAAAGACTGATCGAGCGAAAATATAGGTAGCCTTGAGAAAGACTGTTGCTGTTGAAAAACTCTCGGTAAACCAGGAGCTATCAAGATTTGTGACCGGTTCGAACGAAGGTGCAAGTCGGTATGATGTCGTTTTTTCTCATTGTCTGCATTCCCTTGCACTTCCTATTGAAAAGGCGCAAAATATATATCCGAATAAACAACCCTAATTTTTGATATGAACAAAGAAATGAAAAATATAAATTACCATTGTTTGTTTGGATCGCAAAACACAAAACAAATTCTTTCCTTGTTCACGAATATGAGAATATATTCAAAATTCCATTACGTGTTGTTCTCATGAATTACAGAATTTCTTTCCAATTCTTCAATATTGAATATCAGTTTTATGATTATAATTTTTCTTTTAATTTATGTATCTTAGCGAAAAGTCTAAAAAATACTGCTTTTTATGACTGCTCTATCGGAAAATGCACTCTGAAAATTCGATAAACAGCAGCCACACTAATAGTTATTAATATTAGAGACTCGATCTGTTCTTTTTTTCTGTAGAATTCTATATTTTATTTATCAACACAAAACTTTTATCATTTTTTAAATTAAAGTTACTTAAGCCAGCTCTACATATCGTCGCTGTTGTGCTATCTTATGACAAGCGCCATTTAGCACATTTCGAGAAAAACGATTTTTAAAGTTTGAGATTGAATATTTTGCAACTTATAAATGGTAGAACTAATTCAGAGAAGACAATTGATGCTTCTATCTATTCTGTATTAATCTCCCAAATATTACAAAGATCGGTGAACTGCGTTGCGAGTTTTTACTAAAAATGTAAACAAAAGTCGCACTCACACGTGTCATAGGTGTGTGTTGATGACAAAATTTGTATGGCGTGTCATAATCGTGCATGGAAAATTTTCCATAGAGAAAAAACATCAATTATAAACTTTTATTCATATCTTTAGTTTAATTTGGTCTATAAACAATCGGTTAGATGCATTTTAAAGGAAATGAATCAGGGAATCTAGAAAAAATAGTAACTTTTGGTTTCAGTGTTGCCAAATATGCTATATTTCCAGTTTAAAACTTAAACTGTGTTTTTCTCGCAACTCGTGTATTTTTCTTTTGAAAATTTTATGACATTGCACAGTGTTTTAAAACGTCGTTTTCGTGCTCAAAATTAATAGCGTCTATACCGTTGACTTTAGAAGTATAGTTTGTTCGGAGAAGTTGTTGTTCTTATGATTGCGCATCCACAGAAGTATACCGTTTAGTGATTAATTCACCTATAAGTGATATATTTATTTTCCGAACCAATTGAGATAGAGACTTTGTGTCTTCGACAAAGTTGTAGCAAATATTACTAGAAAAGAAATTGCTGAGAACACCATATATCTAGCTTCAATAGTTTACGAGTTATGAAACATATGGTATGGAAGACCCCTTGAAATTAGTTTTTTCATGATAACTTTTTTAGAAATTCTCATATCTTCATGAAATCTTCCACAAAGTTGTTTGCGGTATCGAAACACATATTTTTGCCAAACACAGTCAATTCCTATCTGTTGAATTTAAAAAGATATTCCAAATTTTACGATATTTTTGGGGTGACTTCCACCTTAAATAATTCGTTAAGGAGCAAAAAGGAGCAAACTACATCATAACATACTGAAAGTACTAGCTTTTTACTTTCATATAGTCGCCCGATTGTTAGTCGACACGATTCTCCTCGAGTGTTATGTTCAAAACAATATCCCATCACAGTGCACAGTGGTCCAGATCGCTAATTTAGGAGGAATTTTTACTTTCTGACAAACCTGTATAATTTAGCCGTATCATGTCTTAGGATGAATTTGTGTACTTTAGAAGATGCTTCTTTTTATTGGAATAGTTATTAGGGTGGTTCTAATTTATCTAAAATACGAAAATAAACTTTTTACTGATGAAAGATAGAGCTCCACAGTCTTCCACAAAGTTGTAAAGTAACTTATTTTGAATAAATTTGTTGAACATATTAAAGCTCTATCTCTTTTAGTTTTTGTTATACAAGAAATTTAAAAAAAAAGATTAGGGTGTTCCTGAAAAAAACGTTTTTTTAGTATAACTTTCGTATCTTTTACTTTTTGTTAACACAACCTTTGAACAGCTTATTGAAAACTTCAAGCCGAGTATTTTTCTCCAAGACACCGAAGGTCTAACTTTTTTCTTTAAAAAGTTATGGACACTTTTCGTTAAAAAAATAGCCTATTTCAAGGCTCAATATCGCTGATGCGGGCACCTAAAATTGAATTCTGTTTCCACCACATGAAAGACCATACTTATTAGTATATTTGAGCAAAAATTGGCGAATACGATATTTTTTTAAAATTTGCAATTTAGATTTAAAGTTTGTAGTTTTGCAGGTTCAACGCATTAAAGCATTTACACACATATCGTTGTATTATGAAAAAAGCCACTTTCAAATATCATTCTCTCATCGCAGCAAGCTTTGCATAAGTGAAACGACTGTCAAAAAAGGTTTCTGATTTTATTCGTTTTAAATAAAACTAGTAAATATGGATATTAGTCGAAGAGAGTTGGCGAATTTGCTTATTGCTGGTAAAAAGACAGATGAACTGCTTAAGTTCATTACAAGTAGTAATCCAAATGTAAAATTGAGACTTGTTAATGTTCGAAAGAAATTTTATATTTTGTTAAAACAACCTTTGAACAGCTTTTAGAAAACTTCAATCCACGTTTTTTCATAACTCTGAAAGTCTAACTTTATACTTTCAAAAGTTATGGAAACTTTTCGCTCATAAATAGCCCTTTTTCAAATGTCATTATCTCTGATTGGGGCAAATAAAAGTAAGTTCGGATTGAACCATAGAAAAGAACATACTTTTAAGTATATTTGAGCAAAAATTGGAAAATATTATTTTTTTTAAGCATGTAATTTTAAATTTACTAACCAAAGTTTTAAATTTTATCGCATAGCGACATAAAAGAAATTGCCAAAAGCCTTTGTATTTCCTTTTCTGTTTTGCTTACATATCAACAATACAGAATGTGTTCATTAAAAATAATTTGGCTATGACAACAATTTATGATTTATATAAGGAGAATTTATTCAATGCCAATTAATTCAAAAGTAGATGCATTGCATTTTCAGGTATATCCAGCGGTGCTCGTTGAATTCGACGTTTACATTTAAGAGAAATTATAGGATCTGATGAAACAAGAAGTCTCTTGAAAACGTCATCAAGATTGACGAGTCGATCGAATTTGCGTGCGTGGAATTCTCGGAATCTGCGAATACTTTTATTCCTGGTTTCTTGAACTTCTTCACTGCACATACCTACTGGCAGCATGTTATGTTGAATAATGCTTCCTCCATGGACCAGGAGTTTATGCACGGTTGGTGAGAGAGCGTACCAACCATACAGGCGTACATAAAGCAATCGTGTATCTTCGGCGTAACTCCGGTAAGCATCCGCGTTAATTCTCAATTTGCTGTTGATGATTGTTAATAGCACATACATACGTTCTAGCAACATTTCGTCCAACCCGGTTTCTTCTGCAACGACATCTCGGTTTCTGAAAAATTTTCGAGCTGTGTTACCATCGTTAGAATTTCCGCCACCTGGCAAAGGTTCGCTAATACGAAGACCTAAACGGTCACGTAACGCTTGTCGAATTTTTATTTGTCGTTCCTTAAGCTCGCTGGTATTTTTGCCTACGCGCCAACGCGGTTTTGCTAGAGCTAAACGGTAAGCAATATTCAATAGTAACTCCATTGCTCGTATTAATGCATGTAAAGGTGAAAAAACATATAAACTATCCGGTGGATCGCTGGCTTCCAGTAAAGGATCATTCAATCGCTTTCCGGAGCGTATAACACGCTTGAGACGGTGTGCCTGTTACGTCATTCACTACCTTCGTATCAACCATGGAAAATATGAAGCTTGAACTAATCGGAATCTTGCGCATATTAACATTTACTATAGTCGGGACTAATTCATCGATTTGCTTGTTCATCGCGGCAACTTCATCCTTTGTTAGTTCAGGATTTTCCTTCTTGAAAATTAATTTTACTAGTCGGCACAGGGATACTGAAGATGGAAAATCATTATTCCAAAGAATGCAATCTCTTGACTCATCTTTCCGGCGACTAACTACACGTAAAGGTACTATAGATAGAGCAAATATATGCGAATCGTTATACTCGAATAGTTCTCCATTTTCATCTTCGTCAACGCACATTTGCTTGTATCTATGTTCAAGTGGAAAAGAGACTGTCAGTCAAAGTTTAGAAGAAAAATAATGTTGCCTACCGGGAATGGTTGCTGCTTCCATCGCAGCCCCACTTAAAGATAACAAACGTATTATCCTCAGGATGCAGTGGTAGAACTCCAATATTCAGAAACGAGATGAGTCGTTCCACGGTATGGTTAACAAGAGCTTGAAGGGGAACATACGCACAAGAAGGTTGAACAGAAATTCCTGAAAAAAATTGTTGATTCAGGGACGAATCTTTGAGAATAGTACATACCGATCGGATAGCATAGTTTCTTTTCTTCTACTATTTTATTATACGCGGGATAAATGTCCAAACCCTTCTGCATAACTGAGCTGCGTATGTTTTGGTACTGCGCCTTAGAAAAATCATTTTCACAAATAAATCTAAGTGCCTCCTCCGCAGTAAACGCTTCTGCAATCGGGACAGCCATAGATCCTAAATTCTCTACGGTAGATCTGACGGGACTTTTCGACAATCGTTCGATTTGTCTGCCAACTAAACGGAAACCAGTAGAATTAGCGTTGACGGCTGACGCTAAACCAAGTTCTTCCGTGGAATACTTATCGCGCAACTTTCCTAATCTTTTTATTTTGGCTCTGCGACATATTTCGGAAAATGGTTTCCTCTTTCGGCCTTTACCTTTACCTTCGACTTCGAATCTTAGCTTTCCTTCAAGCCACACAAAATTTTCCAGCTCAAACCGAATTTGCGTGCGCTTACTCCGAATCCACAACCTTCTAAATTCCAACATGAAGATTTTTATTTTCTTCCGAGCACTAACAAGTCTCAATTTTACATTTGGATTACTACTTGTAATGAACTTAAGCAGTTCATCTGTCTTTTTACCAGCAATAAGCAAATTCGCCAACTCTCTTCGACTAATATCCATATTTACTAGTTTTATTTAAAACGAATAAAATCAGAAACCTTTTTTGACAGTCGTTTCACTTATGCAAAGCTTGCTGCGATGAGAGAATGATATTTGAAAGTGGCTTTTTTCATAATACAACGATATGTGTGTAAATGCTTTAATGCGTTGAACCTGCAAAACTACAAACTTTAAATCTAAATTGCAAATGTTAAAAAAATATCGTATTCGCCAA
Organism: Topomyia yanbarensis; assembly: GCF_030247195.1. Taxonomy (NCBI): domain Eukaryota; kingdom Metazoa; phylum Arthropoda; class Insecta; order Diptera; family Culicidae; genus Topomyia; species Topomyia yanbarensis. Next base: position 201,402,143 of record NC_080672.1, on the reverse strand, counting down.
TTTTTGCTCAAATATACTAATAAGTATGGTCTTTCATGTGGTGGAAACAGAATTCAATTTTAGGTGCCCGCATCAGCGATATTGAGCCTTGAAATAGGCTATTTTTTTAACGAAAAGTGTCCATAACTTTTTAAAGAAAAAAGTTAGACCTTCGGTGTCTTGGAGAAAAATACTCGGCTTGAAGTTTTCAATAAGCTGTTCAAAGATAGAGCTCCACAGTCTTCCACAAAGTTGTAAAGTAACTTATTTTGAATAAATTTGTTGAACATATTAAAGCTCTATCTCTTTTAGTTTTTGTTATACAAGAAATTTAAAAAAAAAGATTAGGGTGTTCCTGAAAAAAACGTTTTTTTAGTATAACTTTCGTATCTTTTACTTTTTGTTAACACAACCTTTGAACAGCTTATTGAAAACTTCAAGCCGAGTATTTTTCTCCAAGACACCGAAGGTCTAACTTTTTTCTTTAAAAAGTTATGGACACTTTTCGTTAAAAAAATAGCCTATTTCAAGGCTCAATATCGCTGATGCGGGCACCTAAAATTGAATTCTGTTTCCACCACATGAAAGACCATACTTATTAGTATATTTGAGCAAAAATTGGCGAATACGATATTTTTTTAAAATTTGCAATTTAGATTTAAAGTTTGTAGTTTTGCAGGTTCAACGCATTAAAGCATTTACACACATATCGTTGTATTATGAAAAAAGCCACTTTCAAATATCATTCTCTCATCGCAGCAAGCTTTGCATAAGTGAAACGACTGTCAAAAAAGGTTTCTGATTTTATTCGTTTTAAATAAAACTAGTAAATATGGATATTAGTCGAAGAGAGTTGGCGAATTTGCTTATTGCTGGTAAAAAGACAGATGAACTGCTTAAGTTCATTACAAGTAGTAATCCAAATGTAAAATTGAGACTTGTTAATGTTCGAAAGAAATTTTATATTTTGTTAAAACAACCTTTGAACAGCTTTTAGAAAACTTCAATCCACGTTTTTTCATAACTCTGAAAGTCTAACTTTATACTTTCAAAAGTTATGGAAACTTTTCGCTCATAAATAGCCCTTTTTCAAATGTCATTATCTCTGATTGGGGCAAATAAAAGTAAGTTCGGATTGAACCATAGAAAAGAACATACTTTTAAGTATATTTGAGCAAAAATTGGAAAATATTATTTTTTTAAGCATGTAATTTTAAATTTACTAACCAAAGTTTTAAATTTTATCGCATAGCGACATAAAAGAAATTGCCTAAAGCCTTTGTATTTCCTTTTCTGTTTTGCTTACATATCAACAATACAGAATGTGTTCATTAAAAATAATTTGGCTATGACAACAATTTATGATTTATATAAGGAGAATTTATTCAATGCCAATTAATTCAAAAGTAGATGCATTGCATTTTCAGGTATATCCAGCGGTGCTCGTTGAATTCGACGTTTACATTTAAGAGAAATTATAGGATCTGATGAAACAAGAAGTCTCTTGAAAACGTCATCAAGATTGACGAGTCGATCGAATTTGCGTGCGTGGAATTCTCGGAATCTGCGAATACTTTTATTCCTGGTTTCTTGAACTTCTTCACTGCACATACCTACTGGCAGCATGTTATGTTGAATAATGCTTCCTCCATGGACCAGGAGTTTATGCACGGTTGGTGAGAGAGCGTACCAACCATACAGGCGTACATAAAGCAATCGTGTATCTTCGGCGTAACTCCGGTAAGCATCCGCGTTAATTCTCAATTTGCTGTTGATGATTGTTAATAGCACATACATACGTTCTAGCAACATTTCGTCCAACCCGGTTTCTTCTGCAACGACATCTCGGTTTCTGAAAAATTTTCGAGCTGTGTTACCATCGTTAGAATTTCCGCCACCTGGCAAAGGTTCGCTAATACGAAGACCTAAACGGTCACGTAACGCTTGTCGAATTTTTATTTGTCGTTCCTTAAGCTCGCTGGTATTTTTGCCTACGCGCCAACGCGGTTTTGCTAGAGCTAAACGGTAAGCAATATTCAATAGTAACTCCATTGCTCGTATTAATGCATGTAAAGGTGAAAAAACATATAAACTATCCGGTGGATCGCTGGCTTCCAGTAAAGGATCATTCAATCGCTTTCCGGAGCGTATAACACGCTTGAGACGGTGTGCCTGTTACGTCATTCACTACCTTCGTATCAACCATGGAAAATATGAAGCTTGAACTAATCGGAATCTTGCGCATATTAACATTTACTATAGTCGGGACTAATTCATCGATTTGCTTGTTCATCGCGGCAACTTCATCCTTTGTTAGTTCAGGATTTTCCTTCTTGAAAATTAATTTTACTAGTCGGCACAGGGATACTGAAGATGGAAAATCATTATTCCAAAGAATGCAATCTCTTGACTCATCTTTCCGGCGACTAACTACACGTAAAGGTACTATAGATAGAGCAAATATATGCGAATCGTTATACTCGAATAGTTCTCCATTTTCATCTTCGTCAACGCACATTTGCTTGTATCTATGTTCAAGTGGAAAAGAGACTGTCAGTCAAAGTTTAGAAGAAAAATAATGTTGCCTACCGGGAATGGTTGCTGCTTCCATCGCAGCCCCACTTAAAGATAACAAACGTATTATCCTCAGGATGCAGTGGTAGAACTCCAATATTCAGAAACGAGATGAGTCGTTCCACGGTATGGTTAACAAGAGCTTGAAGGGGAACATACGCACAAGAAGGTTGAACAGAAATTCCTGAAAAAAATTGTTGATTCAGGGACGAATCTTTGAGAATAGTACATACCGATCGGATAGCATAGTTTCTTTTCTTCTACTATTTTATTATACGCGGGATAAATGTCCAAACCCTTCTGCATAACTGAGCTGCGTATGTTTTGGTACTGCGCCTTAGAAAAATCATTTTCACAAATAAATCTAAGTGCCTCCTCCGCAGTAAACGCTTCTGCAATCGGGACAGCCATAGATCCTAAATTCTCTACGGTAGATCTGACGGGACTTTTCGACAATCGTTCGATTTGTCTGCCAACTAAACGGAAACCAGTAGAATTAGCGTTGACGGCTGACGCTAAACCAAGTTCTTCCGTGGAATACTTATCGCGCAACTTTCCTAATCTTTTTATTTTGGCTCTGCGACATATTTCGGAAAATGGTTTCCTCTTTCGGCCTTTACCTTTACCTTCGACTTCGAATCTTAGCTTTCCTTCAAGCCACACAAAATTTTCCAGCTCAAACCGAATTTGCGTGCGCTTACTCCGAATCCACAACCTTCTAAATTCCAACATGAAGATTTTTATTTTCTTCCGAGCACTAACAAGTCTCAATTTTACATTTGGATTACTACTTGTAATGAACTTAAGCAGTTCATCTGTCTTTTTACCAGCAATAAGCAAATTCGCCAACTCTCTTCGACTAATATCCATATTTACTAGTTTTATTTAAAACGAATAAAATCAGAAACCTTTTTTGACAGTCGTTTCACTTATGCAAAGCTTGCTGCGATGAGAGAATGATATTTGAAAGTGGCTTTTTTCATAATACAACGATATGTGTGTAAATGCTTTAATGCGTTGAACCTGCAAAACTACAAACTTTAAATCTAAATTGCAAATGTTAAAAAAATATCGTATTCGCCAATTTTTGCTCAAATATACTAATAAGTATGGTCTTTCATGTGGTGGAAACAGAATTCAATTTTAGGTGCCCGCATCAGCGATATTGAGCCTTGAAATAGGCTATTTTTTTAACGAAAAGTGTCCATAACTTTTTAAAGAAAAAAGTTAGACCTTCGGTGTCTTGGAGAAAAATACTCGGCTTGAAGTTTTCAATAAGCTGTTCAAAGGTTGTGTTAACAAAAAGTAAAAGATACGAAAGTTATACTAAAAAACGTTTTTTCAGGAACACCCTAATCTTTTTTTTTTAATTTCTTGTATAACAAAAACTAAAAGAGATAGAGCTTTAATATATTCAACAAATTTATTCAAAATAAGTTACTTTACAACTTTGTGGAAATCTGTGGAGCTCTATCTTTCATCAGTAAAAAGTTTATTATCGTATTTTAGATAAATTAGAACCACCCTAATAACTATTCCAATAAAAAGAAGCATCTTCTAAAGTACACAAATTCATCCTAAGACATGATACGGCTAAATGATACAGGTTTGTCAGAAAGTAAAAATTCCTCCTAAATTAGCGATCTGGACCACTGTGCAGTGGTTTAAAATGAAATATTCAAGCGCACTGCGATAAGCAGCGTCATCTTTTCATGGCAAATTGCATAAAACATATTCATCGATGTCTAAAAAAAGGAAAAGAGAACTTTGATCACAATCAAGATCAAAGTACGAAACGTAGCATATCGTGTGTTCGAGAAGTGTGTCACGTGAAATTTAAATAATCAGTGGATACAGGTAAGCTTGAAAAAATGATGGAAATCCCACATCCTAATTTATATTTTTTTATATTGTAACGACATTTAATTATCAAGGGACTGGAAGGTGAAGTATTTTTCAAATATTAAGAGCCATAGTATTCAAGGAAGAGTAAGGATTTGAAGTAAGAAAATTTAGAAAAGCGAGGAGTAGGGTCAATGAACAAGCTTAGAGTTTCCTGGCTACTTAACTCTTTGACTTCTGCAACGCATGAAAATATGAAATAATATAATGAAAATATTGACATTATTAAACACATCCAAAACTACAATTTGGTTTTTGAAAGGCAATCCATATGCATTGCATGTTATAGGCGACCGTGTTCTATGCAATTTACCATAAAAACATGAAGCTGTTTGTCGCAGTGCGCTTGAATATTTCATTTTATACCACTGCGATGGCATATTGTATTGAACATAACACTCGGGGAGAATCGCGTCGACTAACAATCGGGCCATTATATGAAAGCACAAAGCTAGTACTTTCAGTATGTTATGATGTTGTTTGCTCCTTTTTGCTCCTTATCGAATTATTTAATACTATGTTGCGTTTCGGCTTCGCCTCATCAGAAACCGACACTAACACATTGTCGGAATAGATTAGCGCCGGCTTGACGCAAATCCCTTAAAACTAAAACACACTATGTGTTTCAATCAAACGACTGATCAAACGTGATGTCCCGTTCGAGCAGAAGTTCTGTATATGCCGATGAGACACAAGTGAAGCCGAAACTTGTCTTGGCTTAGCAGGCCTATGCGAAAGCACTATGCTATATTTCACCCTAAGGAGGAAAATTCAGTAAAACCAAAATTTCTCACTAGGGTGAAAATTTGTTGGTAAAAACCAGTCTTTGTACAGGAGGGCACAAATCCTTATTTCATACTATGCTGCGTTTCGGCTTCGCCTCATCAGAAACCGACACTAACACATTGTCGGAATAGATTAGCGCCGGCTTGACGCAAATCCCTTAAAACTAAAACACACTATGTGTTTCAATCAAACGACTGATCAAACGTGATGTCCCGTTCGAGCAGAAGTTCTGTTTATGCCGATGAGACACAAGTGAAGCCGAAACTTGTCTTGGCTTAGCAGGCCTATGCGAAAGCACTATGCTATATTTCACCCTAAGGAGGAAAATTTGGTAAAACCAAAATTTCTCACTAGGGTGAAAATTTGTTGGTAAAAACCAGTCTTTGTACAGGAGGGCACAAATCCTTATTTCATACTATGTTGCGTTTCGCCTGTGAGGCGAAGCCGAAACGCAACATAGTATGAAATAAGGATTTGTGCCCTCCTGTACAAAGACTGGTTTTTACCAACAAATTTTCACCCTAGTGAGAAATTTTGGTTTTACCAAATTTTCCTCCTTAGGGTGAAATATAGCATAGTGCTTTCGCATAGGCCTGCTAAGCCAAGACAAGTTTCGGCTTCACTTGTGTCTCATCGGCATAAACAGAACTTCTGCTCGAACGGGACATCACGTTTGATCAGTCGTTTGATTGAAACACATAGTGTGTTTTAGTTTTAAGGGATTTGCGTCAAGCCGGCGCTAATCTATTCCGACAATGTGTTAGTGTCGGTTTCTGATGAGGCGAAGCCGAAACGCAACATAGTATGAAATAAGGATTTGTGCCCTCCTGTACAAAGACTGGTTTTTACCAACAAATTTTCACCCTAGTGAGAAATTTTGGTTTTACCAAATTTTCCTCCTTAGGGTGAAATATAGCATAGTGAATTATTTAAGGTGGAAGTTACCCCAAAAATATCGTAAAATTTGGAATACCTTTTTAAATTCAACAGATAGGAAGTGGCTATGTTCGGCAAAAATATGTGTTTCGATACCGCAAACAACTTTGTGTAAGATTCCAAGAAGATACAAGAATGTCTAAAAAAGTTATCATGAAAAAACTAATTTTAAGGGGTCTTCCATATAATATGTTTCATAACTCGTAAACTATTGAAGCTAGATATATGGCGTCTTCAGCAACTTCTTTTGTAGTAACATTTGCTACAACTTTGCCGAAGACAGAAAGTCTCTATCATAATTAGTTCGGAAAATAAATTTCGTATATCACTTATAGGTGAATTAATCACTAAACGGTATACTTTTGTGGATGCGCAATCATAAAGTCAACGGTTTAGACGCTATTAATTTTGAGCACGAAAACGACGTATTAAAACACTGTGCATTGTGTTCCTCAGACATTTTTACGTATAAAAACACATACTACATGGGATAGTGGCAGAACTCAGAGAATCGCTCAAATCAGCATAGGACAACATCAGTGCTAGAAATCTCAAACCAAATCAATGGGAAAGCGAAAAAATGGCCCATAAAATAGACATATAAACGAATTATTGTTAATGCTCTGTTAATAAAATATCTAAATTCCTCAATCAATGCATTGTGGCGGGAAAACTGAATTTTCCTAAAGGGGTTATATATTGTTCTGAGCCAAAAAAATTGAAATTTTTTTGAATCGATTTGAAGTTTATACTTTACTATAATTTCCAACGCGTTTGAGAACTAAAAAATCAACGCTTTTTCTTGCAAAGGGCGATACTAGCAGTGACACCATTCAAAGAAAATCAACAGTGAATATTTCCAGACTTGGCTTTATTTCCTATTTAAGAACTATTGTGTTTTTTTTTTTTTTTTTTTTTTTTTTTTTTTCATTCGTAACCCAACTTTGTACCGGGAAACAAGTGCTTTTTGTTCTCTCCGGTGTGGTTTAGTTTTTTCGGTGGTACAAAGGTGCTTGCTGTGGCAGAGGCTGCAGTAAAGCATTACTAATAAACAGTCCCGCGAGTGATAATTGTTACCTGCGATATCAGTTAAAGTAGTGCAGTGAAGTGCGTTACTAAACATTTTTCTTGCCTGAAAGACGGCTTTGTTTAGACGAGCTATATCAGCTCTAATGTGTGAAGGTCACGCGGGTGACGAATAAAACAAACGAAGGATCAATTCACCTACCAGCTCGTCAGGAACCAACTGGTGAAGTGTTTCGTTTTTTACTTTTCTTATCGATTTTTTTCTTTTTATTGCTTTTGATTTTTTATTTTGATTTAAGTTAAACAGTGCGGTCGAGCGTGTTGCTCCCGCAACAAAATGGAACAAACAGAAGGATCACCCTCCGAAGAGGAATATTATGAAGAAGAAGAACGTATATCTGATACTGAGACAGATAATGTTATGGTCGATCCACTTCCCCCACTTTCCCCCAATGTCTCACAGCCCCCCCCGAGTCAAGGTTTACCAGGATGGATCCGCTGGTCCTTGGGTGGTATACTTTCGGCCCAAAAATAAACCGTTAAACAGCATAACTGTTGCACGGGAGCTGACAAAACGTTACTCGGCCGTAACCGAGATTAAAAAGGTTCAGTCAGACAAACTGCGCGTAGTCGTTACTGACTTGAAACAGGCCAATGATATCGTTAGAAATAGCCTCTTTACGCTGGAGTATCGCGTCTACATCCCTTCTCGTGATGTGGAGATCGACGGTGTGGTAAGTGATGCGGGTCTAACTGTCGATGATCTGATGAATGATGGGGCTGGCCGCTTTAAGGACCCTAACCTTCAATCAGTTAAGATTTTGGAGTGCAAGCAATTGCACTCAAAGTCCATCGAAGATGGTAATTACTATCCATCAGACTCGTTTCGCGTAACCTTCGCCGGATCTGCACTTCCGAGCTACGTTGAAGTGGGAGGAGCTCGTCTACCTGTACGCCTGTTTGTACCGCGGGTCATGAATTGTTCCAATTGCAAGCAGCTAGGTCACACGGCCACCTACTGTAGCAACAAGCAACGGTGCGGTAAATGTGGGGAACGCCATGCGGATGATACTTGCAGTAGCCCTGCTGAGAAGTGTGTTTACTGTGGGGAGAATCCGCATGCACTTTTGACATGCCCAACGTACAAACTTCGCGCGGATAAACTGAAGCGATCCGCCAAAGATCGCTCCAGACGCTCTTACGCAGAAATGCTTAAAAGAGCTGTTCCACTTATCTCCGAAACCCCATTCGCTCTCTTGCCAACTGACGATAACGCCTCTAACGACCCTTGCGAGGGGCATTCTTTGGCTCCGCTTGGAAACTCTAGGAAAAGACCTAATCAAAACTCACCTGAACTTCCTCGTAAGGGTCCTAGGTTGTCCCAAACAAGGGTACAAAATAAAAATAATTCATCAACTGGAAGGGCTGGTACAAATCCGAAGATAATACCTCCTGGTTTTGGGAAATTGAGATACAACCAGGAGTTCCCAGCACTCCCCGGGGCACCAAAAATCCCAAGTGCTCCAATTTTACAGTCAGAAACTCAATCTAAAACGGGATTCCTTAAATTTTCTGACATTGTGGACTGGATATTCACAGCTTTCAACATTACCGATCCTATGAAAAGCTTGCTGGTTGCTATTCTACCAACAGTAAGAACATTTTTAAAACAGTTGACTGAACAATGGCCCCTCCTTACAGCGATCGTATCCTTCGATGGCTAACTTATTAGACGGAATCAGGGATCTGATCACTGTTTTACAGTGGAACTGCAGAAGTATTATCCCCAAAATTGATTCATTAAAACACTTGCTAAATTACAATCATTGTGATGCATTTTCCCTATGTGAAACATGGCTAACTTCTAATATAAACCTCAACTTCCACGATTTTAACATTATCCGCTTGGATCGAGAAGACTCATATGGGGGGGTACTTTTAGGGATCAAAAAGTGCTACTCCTTCAATCGAATCAACCTCCCTTCGACGCCAGGCATTGAAGTTGTCGCTTGTCAAACAACAATCAAAGGCAAAGATCTTTGCATTGCTTCTATTTACATTCCTCCTAGGGCCATGATGGGATATCGAAGATTCTCCAACGTGATTGAACACCTTCCCTCGCCCCGCCTGCTTCTTGGAGACTTTAACTCTCACGGTACGGGGTGGGGCTGTCTATACGACGATAATCGATCTTCGACAATTCAAGACCTTTGTGACAACTTCAATATGACAATTCTGAACACAGGGGAAATGACACGAATTCCTAGACCACCTGCGCAAGCAAGTGCACTGGACATATCTTTATGCTCGACATCACTACGGTTAGATTGCAAGTGGAAGGTAATATCTGATCCCCACGGTAGTGACCACTTACCAATTGTAATTGCAATCACCACTGGTTCAAGACCATCGACACCAATCAATGTTCCCTATGACCTCACACGAAACATTGATTGGAAGAGCTACGCTGCTGAGATATCCAAAACTATCGATTCAACACAGATACTTCCCCCGGAGGAAGAATATAAGTTTTTGTCCAACTCGATTCTCGATAGCGCGATTCATACTCAGACGAAACGAGTACCCGACGTGAACACCCAAAAACGTTCTCCCAACCCGTGGTGGGACAAAGAGTGCTCAGACGTGTACGCGGAGAAAGCTGCCGCGTATAAAACTTTCCGGAACGACGGGTTAGTTGCTAGTTATCGAGTGTACGCGATATTAGAAAAGCGAATGAAAAATTTAATGAAAGCTAAGAAACGCAGTTACTGGCGCCGGTTTGTCGACGGGTTAACAAGAGAAACATCGATGAGCACTCTTTGGGGCACGGCCCGACGTATGCGAAACCGAAACAGTACTAACGAGAGCGTGGAATATTCAAACCGTTGGATATTCGATTTCGCCAAGAAGGTTTGTCCGGATTCCGCCCCGGCACAGAAAATCTACCGCGCCGCGTCGCCTTACAATACCGCGAACGAAACACCGTTTACGATGGTGGAGTTCTCACTTGCTCTCTTATCATGTAACAATAAAGCCCCGGGGCCAGATAGAATTAAATTCAACTTATTGAAGAATCTGCCAGACTCTGCCAAAAGACGCTTGTTGAATTTATTTAATAGGTTTCTTGAGGGTAACATTGTCCCACATGACTGGAGACAGGTGAGGGTCATCGCCATCCAAAAACCAGGAAAACCAGCCTCCGACCACAATTCGTATCGTCCGATCGCAATGCTGTCCTGTATCCGGAAGTTGTTCGAGAAAATGATCCTGTTTCGGCTCGACAATTGGGTCGAAACAAATGGCTTACTGTCAGATACACAATTTGGCTTCCGCAAAGGCAAAGGGACGAACGATTGCCTTGCGTTGCTCTCAACAGAAATTCAAATGGCATATGCTAACAAAGAGCAGATGGCATCAGTATTCTTGGATATTAAGGGGGCTTTCGATTCAGTTTCGATCAACATTCTTTATGAGAAGTTGCACCAGCATGGTCTTTCGCCAATTTTAAATAACTTTTTGCTAAACCTGTTGTCTGAAAAACAAATGCATTTCTCGCATGGCGATTTATCGACATCACGATTTAGCTACATGGGCCTTCCCCAGGGCTCATGTCTAAGCCCTCTCCTCTACAATTTTTACGTGAATGACATTGACGAATGTCTTGTCAATTCCTGCACGCTAAGGCAGCTTGCAGATGACGGTGTGGTCTCTATTACAGGTCCTAAAGCCGTCGACTTGCAAGGACCACTGCAAGATACCTTGGACAATTTGTCTGCATGGGCTCTCCAACTGGGTATCGAGTTCTCCACGGAGAAAACTGAGCTAGTCGTATTTTCTAGAAAGCGTGAACCAGCGCAACTACAGCTTCAAATAATGGATCAAACTATTGCTCAGGCTTCAACATTCAAATATCTCGGGGTATGGTTCGACTCTAAAGGTACCTGGGGATGTCACATTAGGTATCTGAAACAGAAGTGCCAACAAAGGATCAACTTTTTCCGTACAATAACTGGAACATGGTGGGGTGCCCATCCAGGAGACCTAATCAGGTTGTACCAAACAACGATATTATCAGTGTTGGAGTACGGATGTTTCTGCTTTCGCTCCGCTGCGAACATACACTTCATCAAACTGGAGCGAATCCAGTATCGTTGCTTGCGTATTGCCTTGGGTTGCATGCACTCGACCCATACGATGAGTCTCGAAGTGCTGGCGGGCGTTCTTCCGCTGAAAAATCGATTCTGGGACCTCTCATATCGATTGCTCATTCGATGCGATATTCTGAACCCATTGGTGATTGCAAATTGCGAAAGGCTTGTCGAGCTTAATTCTCAGACCCGATTCATGTCCTTGTACTTCGATTACATGGCACAGAACATCAATTCATCTACATATAACGTCAACCGTGCTCATCTCTTAGATACTTCTGATCCAACTGTATTTTTCGATACATCCATGAAGGAAGAGATTTGTGGAATTCCGGATCATATTCGCCCACAAGTGGTCCCAAATATTTTCTATAACAAATACCATCAAATCGACTGCGCCAAAATGTTCTACACTGACGGATCAATTCTCGACGGGTCCACAGGCTTCGGTATCTTCAACGAAAATCTTGCTGCCTCATTCAAACTCAATGATCCTGCTTCAATTTACGTCGCAGAATTAGCTGCCATTCAGTATACTCTCGGGATCATTGACACCCTGCCCTCAGACCATTACTTCATCGTTTCGGATAGTCTCAGCTCCATTGAGGCCATCCGTGCGGCGAAGCCTGGAAAGCACTCACCGTATTTCCTGGGGAAAATACGGGAATATCTGAGTGCTTTATCTGAAAAATCTTACCAGATTACCTTGGTTTGGGTCCCGTCACATTGTTCTATTGCGGGCAATGAGAAGGCGGACTCTTTAGCCAAGGTGGGCGCATTAGAAGGCGACACTTACGAAAGACCAATTTGCTTCAACGAATTTTTCAGTATCTCTCGTCAGAGGACGCTCGATAGTTGGCAAACCTCATGGAGCAATGGGCATCTGGGACGGTGGCTACATTCCATTATCCCGAAGGTATCAACGAATGCTTGGTTTAAGGGGTTGGATGTGAACCGGGACTTTACTCGTACGATGTCAAGGATCATGTCCAACCATTACTCGTTTGACGCGCATCTCCGTCGTATAGGGCTTGCTGAAAATAATCATTGTGTTTGTGAGAACGGCTATCACGACATCGAGCATGTTGTTTGGCTGTGCGCAGAGTACTGTGTTGCCAGGTCCCAACTAATAGATTCCCTTCGGGCCCGAGGTAGATCACCCTATGTGCCAGTCCGGGACGTCCTGGCAAGCCGTGACCACCCCTATATTTTTCTTATCTATATCTTTTTGAAAACCATTGATGTCCAAGTTTAATACATTTTACCCTCTCTCATTCACAGTAGAATCTCACCAACCTATCCCTGTATCTACAATATGGCATTGCTTCACGAGTCTTCGGTGCACACTCTTCTTGATAACCGTCTATCCAGAACATCATGACATACCGCACATGCAGATGATATAGAGTGCCAATAATTATCCGAAATATCGACCCTCCCCTCGCCCCTGCGATTACAGGCTGGAAACTACAACACTACAACAAAGTGTGCATATCCGCCACAATGATCAATCAGCAAACGACGATGTCAATTACACAATATGTATCCCACTTCCTACCTTTGTCCTTTACTTACATAAGAGGGGAGCAAGCCGCCCCCTAAATACGGCTTTCCCTTCCCCCACTAACATGTGACATGTAATATAAAAAAAAATGAATTATCGGCCTCGTTAAGCTACAGCATTTGGGCCTAAATAAACGTATTTTAAGATAGAAGATATTGTGTTTTTTTACATCCTAGATTGCATGATTCAGTGATCGAAACCCAAAACTTCATAAATTATTTGAAATTATTAATTTGAAATTTGTTTTTGCTATTGAAATTGACAAAATGATAGTATCGCCCCTTTGGCGATTGTTTACTTTTTCGGTCCCACCTATCAGCATTGAAGTATCGCCCTTACGTTTTTTTACAATAATTACCATTCTACACCGCCTATTTCGTCCGGATTTTTTCAATAGCGATCATTGTTACTATTTACAGCTGGTATCAGCTTGATAATCCTAAAAAAAATACTAAAAAAACAGTTTCGCCTCTAAATTGCTAGCAAAAAAAGTATCGCCCTGTTTGTTTGCATGGAGCGTGAAGGGTGAAACTTTAAATAAACAAACAAAAAAATACAGTTTCGCCCGTTGTATTTTTTGCTGCAGTTTAAGAAAGTAATATCGTAGAATCAAAATTTTTAGATTAATTTGTTGCGTTTCAAAGCCCTCATTCTCATGTATGAAAAAAGCCTTATGTTCACATTTGTAAGTATCGCCCTTTTCACAAAAAAGCGTTGAAATGAAATCGCAGCTCCTGATATCACGCTATCTCTGAAGTGCATGCGTGCATAGTTCCAAATTTTACTTCGACATCGACTTTTTCTGAAGGTGACTTCCCAGTATCCTTGATTTGAATTATTATCGCTAATCCTAATGCCAAAAAACAAATAAAAACCTCCCTAAAACAAACCGTTTGGGAAAATCTTCATCATTACTGGAATTTTCGAGAGATCGTGCTCACCGCAAGCCATGAAAAATAGACTACGTTGTGAAGCGATGGTCACTATTTATTAAAAAATCACGGTTAAATAAAAAATAAAACTATTAAAAAATTTCAAATAGTTTATAACTTTCACAAACTTATTAGGAAAAATTGTTTAATAAGCTTTCGTAATATTGTGTAGGAAAAAAGTTGAAAATTTCAGTATTTTCTCTATCTGCAACATATAAACCCTTAAGTATATCAATTAATTGGTATACGAATTGCAATAGGTTCGCCAAATTTTGGAAGAAGTCTATGAAATAACCCCTTGAAAACTACTTAAAAATTGTTGTAGTTCGATGCAATAAAAAATCTCCAAAAACGAAATGTACCTATTAATATGAAACACAGTGAATAATACATACAATAAATACCCATTTTTATCAGTCTTATGGTGTATTTTAGGCTGACAAAATGGGGACATTGACTAAATCGGGCAATTTTTTTTCTTTATAATAAACTGAAGCTGTTGAAATATTCTTCCCGTCCCTTGATGTAGTCTGATAACTATTTCTGATTATGAAGAATTTTTCATTTTTGCATATTTCCATCTTCATGATAAGGAAAACATGCTCAAGAAAGGATTTACTCGAGTTCAGTCTTGTTCGTCTGCTATGTACATATTTGGCTGATAAAATCGGGGCTTCAATGTATTATAATAGATATTCAGCATTCGAAGAAGTTTCTTGTGAACTTTGTTTCTACTTACTTGAAGTCAGCGGCGTAGCCAGAAATTCGATTTGGTGGGGGTTTGGTGAAAATCGATCTTACTGTCCAAACGGCATAATTCCGAAACCGTAATTTTTGAAGTTTTAAAATTATGCAGAATTAATTTTTCAGAAAATAGTAACAGAGTTCGTGTCTTTAGCGAATTTGTTGAGACTTTATTGTAGTCATGAATATTAACCTGAGAAAATTCACCATAAATACTTCTTGGACAATATACCGACAAAATTATTTTATCAAATGATGCGCTGCTTAACGTTTGTAAAACTCATCGAAGATACTAAACCTCCGAAATTGGCGGTTTCAAAATGATGCTATCTTGACCTTAAATTACTGTTTTTAAACATTTGACCTATACATATAATTGGTCATACAACAAAAATCAAATGCTCATCAAAATCGATCAGAACCTGCTAGAATCGAATGGAAATCGTCATTTTTCATAAATTTCTCTCTACATTCGGAAAGTGTTATCCTCGTTATTAATCATATTACGTTTTCGTCTCAACTCGACGCATTCCCAAAATAAAAACCTGTTTTAATCCACCTAGTGGTGCAATTGTGCTTGTCTCATTTGTCCAGACTACGATTCCATGGCTGGTTATGTTCAATACAATGGTGGAAATGAATATTACATGTTCAGTACGATTTGCACATACATACAATGGATCGACAGCCACGATCTTGAGATACTATGTGATACTGAAACATCGCTTGAAACCAGCGGCGGATCGTGGAGAAAGATCCGGGAGATCCAGGTACTGCCGAAAATTTTCAACTTGTTAAGAAATTTTAAACTAGTTTTAATTTTAAAGTAGCAACCCCTCACTGCATACTCCCTCCGGGCCGGTATGATTGACGATTTTTGGAGTGATGGCATAACCTTTCAATATGAGAAAGGCAAAAATGTACCAAAGTCCAAAGAAGTCAATTTTTGTCAAACATCTCAATGTTTCATGCATTTTAAAGTCATTTGGCATCAAAAATACAAATTTGATTTTGGAAATTTTCATTTCAGTTTATATGGGAATTTGCTGTGTGATTGCACTCTTCAACTCGTAACTCCGGAACCGGAAGTCTAATCAATAAAAAATTCAATTGCAGCCGATGGGAAGGTTATACCTTTCATTTGAGACTAGCTTTGTGCAAATCGGTCCAGCCATCTCTGATTAACAGAGGTCACATTTTTTACACATACACACATACATACACACACACACACTGACATTTTCCGATCTCTACAAACTGAGTCGATTGCCATATGACACACGGCCCTCCCGGTCGGGATTAGATTGACGAATTTTAGAGTGAATGAGAAAGGCAAAAACATTTTTAGCAAATGTTGAAAGTTATGCCCTTTTCACAAAAAAGCGTTGAAATGAAATCGCAGCTCCTGATATCACGCTATCTCTGAAGTGCATGCGTGCATAGTTCCAAATTTTACTTCGACATCGACTTTTTCTGAAGGTGACTTCCCAGTATCCTTGATTTGAATTATTATCGCTAATCCTAATGCCAAAAAACAAATAAAAACCTCCCTAAAACAAACCGTTTGGGAAAATCTTCATCATTACTGGAATTTTCGAGAGATCGTGCTCACCGCAAGCCATGAAAAATAGACTACGTTGTGAAGCGATGGTCACTATTTATTAAAAAATCACGGTTAAATAAAAAATAAAACTATTAAAAAATTTCAAATAGTTTATAACTTTCACAAACTTATTAGGAAAAATTGTTTAATAAGCTTTCGTAATATTGTGTAGGAAAAAAGTTGAAAATTTCAGTATTTTCTCTATCTGCAACATATAAACCCTTAAGTATATCAATTAATTGGTATACGAATTGCAATAGGTTCGCCAAATTTTGGAAGAAGTCTATGAAATAACCCCTTGAAAACTACTTAAAAATTGTTGTAGTTCGATGCAATAAAAAATCTCCAAAAATGAAATGTACCTATTAATATGAAACACAGTGAATAATACATACAATAAATACCCATTTTTATCAGTCTTATGGTGTATTTTAGGCTGACAAAATGGGGACATTGACTAAATCGGGCAATTTTTTTTCTTTATAATAAACTGAAGCTGTTGAAATATTCTTCCCGTCCCTTGATGTAGTCTGATAACTATTTCTGATTATGAAGAATTTTTCATTTTTGCATATTTCCATCTTCATGATAAGGAAAACATGCTCAAGAAAGGATTTACTCGAGTTCAGTCTTGTTCGTCTGCTATGTACATATTTGGCTGATAAAATCGGGGCTTCAATGTATTATAATAGATATGCAGCATTCGAAGAAGTTTCTTGTGAACTTTGTTTCTACTTACTTGAAGTCAGCGGCGTAGCCAGAAATTCGATTTGGTGGGGGTTTGGTGAAAATCGATCTTACTGTCCAAACGGCATAATTCCGAAACCGTAATTTTTGAAGTTTTAAAATTATGCAGAATTAATTTTTCAGAAAATAGTAACAGAGTTCGTGTCTTTAGCGAATTTGTTGAGACTTTATTGTAGTCATGAATATTAACCTGAGAAAATTCACCATAAATACTTCTTGGACAATATACCGACAAAATTATTTTATCAAATGATGCGCTGCTTAACGTTTGTAAAACTCATCGAAGATACTAAACCTCCGAAATTGGCGGTTTCAAAATGATGCTATCTTGACCTTAAATTACTGTTTTTAAACATTTGACCTATACATATAATTGGTCATACAACAAAAATCAAATGCTCATCAAAATCGATCAGAACCTGCTAGAATCGAATGGAAATCGTCATTTTTCATAAATTTCTCTCTACATTCGGAAAGTGTTATCCTCGTTATTAATCATATTACGTTTTCGTCTCAACTCGACGCATTCCCAAAATAAAAACCTGTTTTAATCCACCTAGTGGTGCAATTGTGCTTGTCTCATTTGTCCAGACTACGATTCCATGGCTGGTTATGTTCAATACAATGGTGGAAATGAATATTACATGTTCAGTACGATTTGCACATACATACAATGGATCGACAGCCACGATCTTGAGATACTATGTGATACTGAAACATCGCTTGAAACCAGCGGCGGATCGTGGAGAAAGATCCGGGAGATCCAGGTACTGCCGAAAATTTTCAACTTGTTAAGAAATTTTAAACTAGTTTTA
The DNA here is from genome assembly GCF_030247195.1 of Topomyia yanbarensis. Taxonomy (NCBI): domain Eukaryota; kingdom Metazoa; phylum Arthropoda; class Insecta; order Diptera; family Culicidae; genus Topomyia; species Topomyia yanbarensis. The sequence continues at coordinate 201,384,387 of NC_080672.1, read as the reverse complement.
ATTTTAAAGTAGCAACCCCTCACTGCATACTCCCTCCGGGCCGGTATGATTGACGATTTTTGGAGTGATGGCATAACCTTTCAATATGAGAAAGGCAAAAATGTACCAAAGTCCAAAGAAGTCAATTTTTGTCAAACATCTCAATGTTTCATGCATTTTAAAGTCATTTGGCATCAAAAATACAAATTTGATTTTGGAAATTTTCATTTCAGTTTATATGGGAATTTGCTGTGTGATTGCACTCTTCAACTCGTAACTCCGGAACCGGAAGTCTAATCAATAAAAAATTCAATTGCAGCCGATGGGAAGGTTATACCTTTCATTTGAGACTAGCTTTGTGCAAATCGGTCCAGCCATCTCTGATTAACAGAGGTCACATTTTTTACACATACACACATACATACATACACACACACACACTGACATTTTCCGATCTCTACAAACTGAGTCGATTGCCATATGACACACGGCCCTCCCGGTCGGGATTAGATTGACGAATTTTAGAGTGAATGAGAAAGGCAAAAACATTTTTAGCAAATGTTGAAAGTTATGCATTTTTTTGGTTAGCAGTTCTATGTTTCATTGACATTAAATCAATTTTAACTTCGCTTCCTATTAAATAAAGACCCTTATTACAGTATATTTCTACAAAAGCGAGCTCAATTTGAAAATAAATCTGAGGATTATGATTGATTACAGAATTTTCTATTGGAATGTTTTCAGGCAGGAATTTGATATTGATGCTATTAGACAACTGTGAAAGACCAATAGATCAGTTACATATCAAGACCCCATTCCGACAATTTATCAAAAGTCCTCATGATGTTTACAACAACAGGTTATCAATTTACGTTTCAGATAATTGTTATTGTAATATTGAATTAAATCAGCCTGCATCAATAAATTTTCAACTTCAATCCAATATTTTTTTTGGGTTTGGTGGGGGAGGGGGTGTTGTATGGTGGTAAACCCCAAAACCTGCTCTTGGCTACGCCGTTGCTTGGAATTATTTATTTCGCTTTTCATTTTCCGATATATTTCAGATCGATCCGATGGTTATAAGTTAGAAAAATTGCAGTCAGAAGGTTCGCACAAATGAACATTTTTGTACTGATAAGTTATCAAGTTGGAAGTGCTCGGTGATTATTTCTAGCGGTTGTAGATAGTAAAATGAAATAAAAAATTCGTTTTATCGTTTTTAATGTTTAGCTTATTTCAATGGATTATTACTATATTGAACAATAAATAGGCGACAAAGAGTAATCAACAAACAACAAGCCATAACTTTTAAAGTATTCAAAATAGATATTTAAAGACTTTAGTAAAGTTATTCGCAAAAGTAGGAGCTACAAATTTACTGAAGACATCATTTCGATATAATCACTTCCAAGAAAATTTGTGAAAATATCTCACTCATAGGGAGATTAATCAGCAAATTGTTAATCTATATTGTCAATCTCGGCAAATAATTAAAAAAAACTGCAAAAAGCGCCATTTTTACGCATTCAACCATTCATATCTTGGAAAATAAACATCAGAATCAAAAACAAATTGATAGCGTTCATACTGTTTTTTAGTTCTTTCATTTAAAATTGGTTTGGATAAGATCGGTTCAGCCACTGCTGAGAAACACGAATGATAATTTGTCCGTTACATACACACACACAAACATTGTCCCAAATCGTCGAGCTGAGTTGATTGGTATATAAGGCTCTGCCCTCCGGGCCTCGGAAAAAATCTTGAATGTTTGAGCGAATTCTATACATTTCTTTTATAAGAAATGTAAAACATCTAAAACTTCTATATAACTTGAGTAAATTTGAAAATATAGTGATTTGAAGCAAAAAGCTAATAATTTCTCATCATGTTTTTCGCTATATCTTAGTAACCAAGTAGAATTTCAAAATTCTGAAAATGCCACTTTGTAGATATTTTTTAGATAAGTGATGTGGCATATCTAACTCATGCTGTTTTCAATTTTAGAATCGAGTCGCCCTAGGTTCGCTCTAATGTTTACAGTTTCCAGACAAAAGTGACAGCTCCGAGCGAACCTAGAACAACTCTGATTTAAAAACGAAATCAGCATCAGTTTGCCCCAAAATGGCGTTTGTCATAAGATAGCACAACAGCGACGATATGTATTGATGCAGTTCAATTTTTTAACTCTAGCTCCACAAAACATAGTTCATAGCTATTTCGGGAAACCGTGCAAAAAATCCATGTTATTTCGAGAAAACGTACAAAAAATCCGTGTTATTTCGAGAAACCGTGCAAAAAAAATCCGTGTTATTTCGAGAAACTGCGCAAAAAAAAATTTTAGTAGGCATTTACTAATTTACTATACTAGTAGGCAGCAGAAAACAAATGGCATTGGATATATGCAATGTAAATAGGGATGGTCTGCCAATGTGTAGAAATCGCGTATATTCCAATTTTACGAAAAGAGTTTTCAATCAAAATTCAAGTTGTAGTAGTTGAAAATCAATAATGTTGAGCAATAGTTTTTATAGGATTGGGTGCTTTTTAGTTATCATCAAATAATATTCCGTTTCGAATATCACATCGCATTGGCAATAGCCATTGCTCTATTAGACCGGTAACAATTTTGACTTTTTTCGGAACACTGCTAATTCAAATGGTAATTGGATGCACAAATCATATGCAAAATATGAGCTGTTTTCGGTAGCTCTAGTTCAAACACAAGAAGTTTCAAGTTTTCTAGTAATATATATGGAAAAGCGGAAATAAAAACTTTATGAAGTGTTCACATTTAATAAAAAATTCGCAGTAACTCTGCATACCTCAAAACTTATGCTAGCTTTATAACGAACAGCTTTGTTGGAGATTGCATATTGATTGGATGAGAGCTATTTAACTTTGAAGACCAACCAGTTTTGACATTGGAAATGTCTTACTGCACTATCTGGGGCAGGGTGTCATTCTAAAATCTAAAATCAAACGATGTCACGTTTTTGCGTCACTATTTTGAACGCTAAAAACTTTGGTATTTATGAACGGATTTCCGTCTGTTTATTACCAAACAATTCGGAATTAACTGAAATTATGTTTTATTGCTATACTGTTTTCGTATTTCAATAGCACACTAAACAAGCCATAATGAATAGATCTCGGAAAACGTGAAAACTCCCATACATCAGTCATTCTATCCCGGACAGAGCCGTCAATAGGGAGTAGCTAAGAAACTCAATCAGATACTGGAGGCTATTGATAGAGCTACCGCCTGTTCGTTTGCGTGGGTCGAGCAAGACCTGGGCAATAATGTCCGAACGATGCGATAAGTAGGGCATGGCAGTGATAGCATGGCAAACTTTGTTTAGACGAACTCATTCGTGTATGCAGTTTCCAATCTCACAGCAGGGTGAAGAGCACGCAATACAGTAAAGGAACGGGCGCGATAAGTTCGAGTCGTGTATACACGATGATTTGCAAAGTGGTTGGGTGGCCTTTGGTTTTTTTTTTTTTTTCATACGTTTATTTGACACGGCATTTGCAATAGCTTTTTACGCCAGTTTCTTTTTTTACATAGCACGTTACAAAAATCCTTAAGACTAATTTTAACTATACTAGTACTTTGTCTAAAACTAACACTGAAATCACTTTATTGTTTGCTTTTTTCCTTACATTGTTGTATTTCATACTGATCTAGTATTTTCGGGTGTATTTATTTACTTTTTTTTCTGTTATTGTCTAAATTTAAAAACTAAATATTCTAGGTTCCTTTAATTGGTGAATGATTAGCCTTGGATGAGAGTATGAGGAGATGAATTTAATTAAATTTTGACAGACGCTGTTTTTAGAAAATGATAGATAAGTTCCATGTATAGAGGATCGCGATACGCCAGGATGTCTCTAACAGGAACATGGATTGGTCTTCCTCGGACTTGTAAAGAATCTACTAATTGTGATCTGGCTTCACGATATTCAGTGCAGGACCAAACAACATGCTCAATGTCATGGTAACCTTCTCCACAAGCACAATGATTACCCTCAGCGAGCCCAATACGACGGAGATGCGCATCTAAAGTATAATGATTGGACATGAGCCTAGACATCACACGGATGAAGTCCCGACTTACATCCAATCCTTTGAACCATGCCTTCGTTGATACTTTAGGGGTAATTGAGTGTAGCCATCGTCCCATATCTCCATTGTCCCAAGATGTTTGCCAACTAGCAAGTGTCCTCTGTCGAGAAGCGCTATAAAATTCATTGTAAGCGATGGGTCTTTCATATATTTCACCATCTAGTGCACCAATCTTGGCTAAATTATCAGCTTTCTCATTGCCCGCAATAGAGCAATGGGCGGGGAGCCACACTAGGGTAAATTTATAACATTTTCTTGTCAGGTTACTCAGAGATTCTCGTATCTTCCCCAAAAAGAATGGATCGTGATTATCAATCCTCTTTGAGCGTAGAGCTGCAATTGTGCTGAGACTATCAGTGAGGATAAAGTAATGGTTCGGGGGTAAAGTATTAATTATTTGCAAACTATAGTGAACTGCTGCTAGTTCCGCTATATAAACAGAGGCGGGTTCTGCAAGTTTGAGAGAAATTGAAAAATTATTGTTGAAAATACCGAAACCAGTGGCCTCACTGATTCGTGACCCATCAGTGTAAAACATTTTAAGGCAGTCTATGTGTTGATATTTACTTGTGAATATTTTAGGGATCTCCCGCGAGCGTAGATGATCCGGAATTCCACGAATCTCTGCTTGCATGGACGTGTCGAAGAATAAAGTGGATTCAGGAATATCTAGTATATTGACGTATGTGGGAACATACCTAGCAGGCGTTATTTCTTGTGACATGTGATTGAAATACACTGTCATGAATCTGGTTTGGGGTTGAAGCTCGACAAGTCTTTCAAAATTTTCAATTACCAGTGGGTTCATAACCTCACATCGAATAAGTAAACGAGAAGAAAGATCCCAGAATCGGTCTTTTAAAGGAAGAACTCCCGCTAGTACTTCAAGACTCATCGTATGGGTCGACTGCATGCAACCTAAGGCAATTCGTAAACAGCGATACTGTATCCGTTCCAGTTTAATAATGTGAGTGTTCGCAGCTGAACGGAAACAGATGCACCCATATTCCATTACTGAAAGTATTGTTGTTTGATACAATCTTATCATGTCACTTGGATGAGAACCCCACCATGATCCAGTTATTGTTCGCAGAAAATTTATCCTTTGTTGGCATTTCGTTATTAGATACCTAATGTGGCCTCCCCATGTGCCTTTAGAATCGAACCAAATTCCAAGGTATTTAAAAGTCAGGACTTGGGCTATCGTTCTACCAACCAACTGAAGCTGAAGCTGAGCTGGATCACGCTTCCTTGAAAAAACAACCAACTCTGTTTTCTCCGTAGAGAAATCGATGCCTAACTTCAAAGCCCAACTTGATAAATTATCCAAACTATCTTGCAGTGGTTGTTGTAAATTTAAGGCTTTTGGTCCTGTAACAGAAACCACGCCATCATCTGCAAGTTGTCTTAGAGTGCATGGGCTGACAATACAATTATCAATATCATTCACGTAAAAATTGTAGAGAAGGGGGCTTAAACAAGAACCTTGTGGGAGGCCCATGTAACTTATTCTGAATGTTGCCAAATCGCCATATGAAAAATGCATGTGCTTTTCTGACAATAAGTTGTATAAATAATTATTTAATATTGGTGAAAGACCACATTGATGTAGTTTCTCTGAGAGAACATCAATGGAAACAGAGTCGAATGCTCCTTTTATGTCTAAGAACACAGACGCCATTTGTTCTTTTTTTGCATAAGCTAGTTGGATTTCTGACGAAAGTAGCGCCAGACAATCATTCGTTCCCTTTCCCCTCCGAAAACCAAACTGGGTATCTGATAGCAAGCCGTTCGCCTCAACCCAATTGTCGAGACGTCGTAGGATAATTTTTTCCAACAATTTCCTGATGCAGGATAACATTGCAATCGGTCGATACGAGTTATGATCGGAGGCTGGTTTTCCCGGTTTTGGAATAGCGATAACTCTCACTTGTCTCCAGTCGTGCGGGACAATGTTCTGCTCAAGAAGCTTATTGAATAAATTCAACAAGCGTCTTTTTGCTAGGTCAGGCAGATTCTTCACCAAGTTGAATTTAATTCTGTCTAGTCCCGGAGCATTATTGTTGCATGAGAGGAGTGCAATTGAGAATTCCATCATTGTCAAAGGCGAATCTATGAAATCGTTACTTGTGGGAGCATCGCGAGTGATTTTCTGCGCAGGAGCAGAATCGGGACAAATTTTCTTGGCAAAATTAAATATCCAACGATTCGAAAAATCTTCGCTTTCATTAGTCACGTTTCGATTCCTCATTCTTCTGGCTGTGTTCCAAAGAGTACTCATTGATGTTTCTCTTGACAAGCCATTAACGAAGTGTCTCCAATAACTAGATTTTTTGGCACGACGTATACTGTCAAATTTGTTTTGCAAAATGAAATAATTTTCAAAGTTCTCACGTATACCCCCTTTCTGTTTCATAATTTCTTTGTAGGCAACTTGTTTAGCTTCATATGCATCAGAGCACTCTTTGTCCCACCAAGGATTAGGGGGCCGTCTATTTATTGTCATTCCAGGATTGCATTTCGTTTGGGCTTGTTCTGCTGCTTCAATAATTAAACCCGCTAGGAATTCATATTCTTCGGTAGGGGGTAGCTCTTCTGTCGAAGCAAGAGAAGTGGAAATTAATGTTTCGTATGTTTTCCAATCAATATTTCGTGTTAAGTCATAAGGAACATTGATTGAATTCGTAAGGCCTAATTCACTGTTAATTGAAACAACGATTGGCAAATGATCGCTACCGTGAGGATCAGGTACAACCTTCCACGTGCAGTCTAACCGAAGTGATGTCGAGCACAGAGATAGATCTAATGCACTTGGACGTGCAGGAGGTCTGGGGATGCGTGTTGTTTCGCCAGTATTTAAAACTGTCATATTAAATTCGTCACAAACATTGTAAATCAAAGAGGATCGATTATCATTGTAGAGGGAACCCCACAATACTCCGTGCGAGTTGAAGTCTCCCAGTATCAGACGCGGAGCAGCCATGGATTCCACTACCTCAAAAATTTGACGTTGTCCAATTTGAACTTTGGGAGGTATATATATAGAAGCGATAGACATGTCTTTGCCTTTAATGTTCGTTTGGACAGCTACAGCCTCAATGCCCGCAAACAAGGGGATGTTAATTCTATAGAAAGAATAGCACTTTTTAATTCCTAGAAGCACTCCTCCATACGGGGTGTCTCGGTCTAGGCGAATAATGTTGAAATCATTTAAGTTGAAATTAATGTTTGAGGTAAGCCATGTTTCACATAGAGCAAAAGCATCGCATTTTAAATTATGCAGTAAAATTTTTAAGGAATCAATTTTAGGTATGATACTTCTGCAATTCCACTGTAAAACAGTGATGGAATCTTTCATTGGAGGAGGTGAATTACCCATTGAAAGATACAATCGCTGCAAGGATGGGCCATTGAGCAATCAGCTGCTCTAAAAATGTTCTAATTGTTGGGAGGAAAGCTGAAAGTATACTCTTTAGTGGTTCAGAAATATTGAATGCTTTAAAAATCCAATCAACAATTTCAGAAAATTTCAATAATCCTACCCCCGGCTGAGGCTCAGAGGAAGTCGAAATTTTATTATTTCCAGTAATGGTGTTCTGTTTGGATTGTACGTTCCCAAAACCGGGCGGAATTGATTTCGGTTTTGAATCGGAATTTTTCGGTTTTGGGCGCAGTTTATCTATTGGTGGAGAAATTTTAAGGCCCTTGCTTGGCAGCTTGGGAAAAGAAGACTGTTTTCTTTTTCTGGAATTTCCGGGTAAAACAAATGATGTACCTTCGCACGCTCCGTCAGAGTCAGACTGTTCCGAAAATAGAGATGTGTAAGTGTTTTCTAAGAAGATGGGTTTAGGGGTAGCATTTTTCAACATTTCTGCATAGGAGCGCTTAGACCTCTCCTTCAAGGATCGTTTAATTTTATCCTCACGCAATTTATAAATGGGGCATGCAGGGACCTCATGTGAGTTTTCTCCGCACATTAAACATTTTTCTGAATTTTCATTACATGTATCCTCTTGATGAGAACCCCCACATTTGCCACACCGTGCCTTATTGGAACAGTAAGTGGCTGTGTGGCCAAGCTGTTTGCAATTAAGGCAATTCATTACACGAGGGATAAAAAGGCGAACAGGGAGACGAATCTTATCGATAATGACATAGTTGGGCAGCGCAGACCCAGCGAAAGTCACTCGAAATGAGTCAGACAGTCGATAAACTTTTTTATCTCCTTCGTGTGATACTGAATGCAATTGCTTGCATTCAAGTATTTTTACGTCTTTAAGTATGGTGTCTTTGAAACGACCAACCCCATGCTTAACTAAGTCATCAACAGTCAAACTCGATTCTGTGATGACCCCATCAATTTCAATTTCCTTTGAAGGAATATACGCTCTATACTCACGCGTAAAAAGCTCGCAGGAAGCAATTGCATTGGCTTGTTTGAAACTACCAACGACAATGCGTATTTTATCTTTATTGACTTTGACGATCTCTTTTACATCCGAGAATCGCGAAGTCAAATCTTTAGAAATTTGAATAATATTTAGCGCCTTTACTTTACGCCTAATAAATACAATCCATGGTCCCGTTGACGACTCTGGGTAAATTTTAATTCTAGTCGGATTTACATTTTCAGCATAAGGCTTAGGGGGAGGGTCTGTTACTCGTTCTCCCATCTCTTCATCCATTTTACCTAGCAAGAAAAACTATCACAAAAAGGAATGAAAAATATACCTGTTATACCTGTAGAACACACCTCATGTGTTACGTTGTAAACTCGGTGCCCGTTGTTTGACAATGTGACACCTGCTGTTCTTCTTCGTCGCGTTGCTTCTTCAGTAGAGAAATAGTCCTACCTGCAACACTTCAAAACTCTCTCCGATTAAGCTGCTCGTCGGTATCACCACCACAAGCGCGCTCTCTCCGTTTCCACCACCTCGGTAGACAAATGTGGCTACCTGTGGCTTGCTGCGAAAATCCCACTGTCGATGCGGCACTTTTCAGTGCCACTTGTTTTCCTTATTCGTCGTACCACTTCTGCGGTAGACAAATAGAGCAAATGGGTCTACCTGTGACGCTTCCCTCTCGTCGATTAGAATTGCCCGACGACACCAATACACTATATTTTTTTCTGTGTGTACAGGCACGATCACTGTCGATCTCTGCCACCGCGGTAGGCAAATTCGTCTACCCGCGGTTTGCTGTCAAAACACCACTTGTCGAGGATGCCGTTGACCACGCCTCCGACGTATCAACTGTCGACTCACACTTAACAAACTGGTCTCTCTCTCTCTCCCACAATAACGCATACAGCGTCTCGCACTCCGTCACTCTCTCGAGAACAAATCCTTCCACCTGGAGGCACAACCGTCTCGGTCGGTTGCAAAAACTGTTATGGGTGGCCTTTGGTTTGAACACCGCAGGGTGTTTATATGCCGCTTGTGTGTTTGCGTTGAGACTGGGACAAAGGGGACAAATATTTTTTTCCCTTTGCTATGTCAAGTAAACTTCACGGCGAAGACCGTTCACGGTCAATCTCGTCAATTAATTTATTTTTATGATTGTGTGCGTCGGTTAATGAGACGCCAAATGTTTTTGGTGGTTTATATGTATGTAGGGTAATGTGCCTATTGACATACACGTTTTATATTTCGGAGATACGGGACGTGTTTTTAGCATTAGGGCATCTGGCATGTTTCTGTATGATTAAAGCACGGCTAAACTTGATTGGACTTGCGTCTACTGAAAAGCGGGGGTGTGTTGAAGATGTTGGTGGGTGAGCGGGGGTTTATGTTAGAGCAGCTTCAGAATTTTGTTTTAATAAGGTTAAACTGAAGCGAACTTTGGTAGTCAACCTAAAAATAAAGCCATTTGTCGAAGAAAAAACATCGATTAGTTTTTATTCCAGGTTTGCAAGCATTATTATTGTATGTTGTTCAAATTCCGTATTTTATATAGGAGGTTCAAAGCAAAACTGTTACGGTAACTAACACCTTGCGCATTGTTTTATTATTTCAAAAAATAAAACTGGTATACGCTGCCTTTCTCTTTATTGCTTCATTTGAAACACGTTTAGAACTTCTGTAGTCTAGGTTGGGACGGGTTTGTTTAGAAGCTGATATCTTGTTTCCATGATAATATTTTTTAGCTTGTAGTACACCATTTTGTAGATATATTATATGGCTTAATGTATGCGAATGGAAGATGTTTACTTGCAATTTTAAATAAGACTCAGGATCAATTTTCTGCATGACGGCAAAATGGCCAAACAAAATTGTGTCGTATAGGTTGGGACACTTCAAACAATTTAAATAATTATAGGCAATTTAAACTTTAATACATTATATTTATTTGGTTAATGTTTATTTGTTAATTGGATAAGAATAAGTAACTGAAAGACTTATTTACTTGCATTTGACAAAGTTAATCTGACTCACAGTTTTTATATGTAACACTTGTACGCAATCTTTTCCGCATGCGTAAGTGCATAGTGTCCCAACCTACACGATACGCTTGTCCCAAGTCCAATCGAGGAAAAAGATTCAATTTAAGATGGTCCAAAAATCAACAAAAGATTTTCGCTCGCTTTTTGACACTGCTCAGTGCAGCTGTGACAAGAATGTACTATAACTTCAACTAGGCATAAAAAGTGAGCTACAATAGAGTCTAGTATATGCTAAAAATAACAGATGGAAACACTGCATAGGAACGAAAATATTGAGCTCTCCCAAACTATATAGCGTCCCAACCTATACGACAACCCCTTACTGTACTCGATACATAATTGTGACAATGCTATAAATAAAACTATAATACTGAAAATTCCAAAACTAGAATTTTAGTATTAAAAAAGATTTTTACTATAACGTGGTAGTTTTGTAAGATATTATGTAAAAAAGAAACCCCAGCGTTTCAAAGCTTTTGCAAATGCTGTGTCAAATGAACGTTTTATGAAAAAATGAATTAAGGAAAATTTAATTGGAAAACAATACTTCATATTTCGTTGCAAAACCAAATATTTAATTTAGAGAGCGTGAGCTTACCCTAAGTAGAGCGCTGAGTGTATCGATTATGTTTCACAAAGTTGCTAATTGTAATCGATTAATGCTAAGAAACAATTGATTAAGGGGTTATATACAAAGTTGAAACTCAAAAAATCGGAAATTTTTTTTATTGAATATTCTGTATGTACATGCTTTTGAAGGTATCTGTGCGAAATTTCATCCAGATCGGAGCACTAAAGCACCATTTGCAGCAAGCTGGTTCTTCCACGAATGAAGTGTTTACACAAAACTTTAAACACAATAATCTCGGAATTTTTTTTTGAAAAGTTCCTTTGCGGTGAACGTGATATCTCAAAAATTATTTATCCGATCTTCATAATTTTTTTAATTGTTTGTATTTACATTCTCGTGTACTTGAACGCTTCCTTTTTCATCAAAAAAATTTCGATTCTTCGCAATGAATTTTTGTTTTCAATTTGGAATACAAAAAAACTTAATTCTTTGGTCAACATGTTTTTGCAAAAAAAAAATTCTATTGGGAAACTGATCCGTTCAAGCACACCACAATAAATTTTTCTTCAATAATCTTTTTAGTTTTTGGATTTCAGTTGAGCGGTTCGGCTTGGAGAGCGTTCACCGCAAACTTTTACCAAAAAACGCGCTTCGGAGGATGTGCCATGACTCCGACAACCTTGAATATTTTTTTAATTCAACTTTCTGCCTTTCTTCTATAGAAAGGTTATGCAATCACTCTGAACATTGTCAACTTAATCCCGGCCCGGATTGTGTGCGTGTATATGTATGTATGTGACCAAAACTAAGCACATCGGTTACTCAGGAATGGCTGAACCGATTTTTTCAAATTTAGTCTCAAATGAAAGGTACAACGTTCCCATAGGCTGCTATGGAATTTCATCCGGTTCGGGAGTTACGAGTTGAAGAGTGCGGACACACAGTAAATTCACATGTTTGCCTTTCTCCTATAGAAAGGTTATGCAATCACTCTGAACGTCGTCAACTTAATCCCAGCCAATTTTTTTTGATTTGTATAGGTTTTCTGTATTTTAACAGTGGCGTAATTAGGGGTATACGGTGAGGGGCGCCCCCTTTACCCCACATCACTCATCACCTTTTCCTATACCGCCCTTTGCTCATCATGTCATCATGTACCTCCCTACCCGAATAAAATTTTCTAGTTCCTCCAAAATAAATTTTCCTAGTGGGTTTGAAAAACCATTGAAAATTTTTGCTTGAAATGATTTTGAGTTGAGAAACTAATTTAAAATTTCTTAACAAGTTGGAAATTTTTGGTGGGGTCCAAACTCCCGAACCCTCCTCCTGGATCCGCCGCTGATTTCATGTGTTTCAGCGTCGACACATAGCAACTCAAGTTCGAAGCTGTCGATTCATTGTATGTATGTGTAAATCGCACTGAATATGTAATCGACATTTCCACCATTATATTAAACATACCCAGCCATGGAATCGTAGATTGGATAAATGAGAAAGGCACAATTGCACCACCAGGTGGATTAAAACGGTTTTTTTCTATCTTCGATAGTACTTCCAACGAACCTTTCTTTCGTTTTTCAAATAAATTTTTGCATAAAACGCTTTAAAAAATCATGAACTTAGCTTGTATCGTAACCTGTTTTTACTGAAGGCACGCACGCTTTTGAAAAAACTGCGTTTTCAATATCATTGTCGTTGTGTCCTGTACATAAAGCCTTTAATTTTTTGAAACTTCCTATTCTAAGCATGTGCGGGCAGGCAACACATAACTTTATATAAGAGAATCTTTTTACTGCAAAATCGGGTCATTTTCAGTCTTCGGCAATGTTTATCCTTACACCTCAAGCTGTATAGCTGCAGATTACGGAATGCACATGATGATACTGGCATTTTTACTGAATTGATTGTTTCGTTTTCCTATTTTTCATATATTTCCACATACAAACTTAAAAATTCTTGTGAGTAAACTAGAGTTTTCGGAAAAAGCTCATATTTGACAAATGGTATGTGAAGCCAATTACCGTTTGATTAAACAGTGTTCCAAAAAAGTCAAAATTGTTGCCGGTCTAATTGGTATATGGTCAAGTGCCGCTCGGGTAGTGCCGCTGCACAAAGTATATTATAGGTTTGATAAGCTAGGAACTGATAGCGGAGATTTTAATATACAGGGAAAATACGTATTCTTTGGACTGAATAGATAGCGACTGATGTTTCTTTTAATCAACTAATTGGTGATCTCTGACTAAATAGGGCTTTCAAAAAGTTAGGGACAGGCTCAAGTAGAATTTTGACTGAGATGGGACACGTTGGTGCTGGACCTATGGCCTTCGTCTGGTCTGATCCGTTCTCATTGGTTCGGATGTGTTCATGACTGGTTTGTGAATGAGTTGTCCTACTTACAAGTGAATTGATCACTTCGCTTGGGTGGAGATATATGTAGGGTGACCATAACAGACGAGTAAAAAACCAGGACAGTCGAAAGGGTACTGATTCCCCCCGTTACCTTTCAATCGGCATTGCCTTTTCCGTATGTTTTCGTCAGTTAAAAAGTTCTGGGGTCTAGCAGGCAGAGCTTGGACAGTAAAAAAGTTATGGGAGTCTGGGAGGAAGAGCTCTGCCAGAAAGTCTTTCATCGGAATTCCACAGTGGCAGTTCTTGCTACACAACCATAAGCAAACGTTTAATGCTGAGATGGTCTGTGCAGTACCGGCGAGGAGTTTTCAGTACTAAAAACACGACATGGACGTAATTCAGAAACATCAGTGATCCCAAGTAGCTTCCCTGCGCTATGCCTGGCAATCTCCGTTGACAACCATTATCTCTCGACTTGAGAGCTGCAAAACCTACCGTTGTTACCAAAAATTTCTCCGTTTAATCGATTGTTATATGAAAACTGGCGGATAGCTTGGTGTAAATAATATCAGTTTGAGCCCGAGCTTGAAAAAATTGACATCCCTGCGTGAACTTGAAAGAAAACAAAATTCAATTCATGCACGTCGCGATGAAAGAAATGTTTGATTTGTTTCCCATTCGTTTTCCCGACATAGCGCATTCAGGTTCCATTCTACCTATGAGAGGGATTATTGAGCAAAAGTGCACCAGATATAGATTATGCAGTTCCCGTACGCTCGAATATGTAGAAGATGCCAGCTTCTGCCTTCAAACTTTCCACATAAAAACAAATAAATGCTTTAGTTGGTGAAGTAATTTATATTTCCTCTGCACTCGAGCGTTCCATTCTGCATGAAATTTCAGTCAGTTGGGAAGTTAATGAATGAGGGAGGCGGTGATTCTGAATTTTGCTTTCGTTAAATACAAGCAGAAATAAGTAACTGATTTTGAAATTTCGCAGCACGTATTTGAGCGCGACATTACATACTCCCCGCTATGTTGTTCGTCCGCATTTTTTTGACTGAGGTAGGATGCTACACTCGGCGATTCGTCGCTGTACAGCGTCCAGGCGTGAAGGCATGTTGATCGTCCATTAGATATTTCACACGCATTTTATTCGACACTCCTCAATGCATTACCTGCGCCGTAGAACTTTTAATATTATCAATGTATAAATAAAAATAAATAAATCGAATTTTATTGTATATCCATTGCACTATGGTCCCAAAGCTGTATTTAGGAAGACAAAACTGTTTGCGCCTAAACCGTTGGTTTTAGATATGTACTATCTTCAGCAAATTTTCTTAGAACTTTCTTGTCGATTTTTTTATATTAGTTGAATTTGGGTGGTCCTTGTGGTTAGGGTGTTCAAAGTATCAACTTCTTAGATATGTAAAATTAAGCTACATAATGTTCTACAAAGTTATAAATCAATCAAATTGAAGCAACTTTTCTGAAAAAACTATGTGGCTATCTCTAATGGTTCATGTGCTATGATTTTTGCAATATTTAAGGTAGGGTGGCTCTTTAAAAATTGGTTTTCTATTAATATCTTTTATGTGTTAATTTTTCGCCAATACTTTGTTCTAGAGGTTTTTAGAACTTTTGTAAATACACATTTTTGCCGAAGCAATGAAGTTTCTATCTCTTTTGTTTGCATAGTTACAGGCGATTTTCAAAACAAAAATGGTTTTATTCAAAGCTATATATCTTCCAACATTGCAAATGGATTCTCAATATTTTAATTTTATTTGGAATATCGAGACTTTTCTAGTTTTTGGTGAAAAAACTGCGGGAGCGTTATTTCTGTTAAAAAAATTATTAATTTTTGAAAATGGTGTATTTTTCAACAAAAATCGTTCATAACTTTTCAAATAGATGAGATAATAACTTTGTTACTTCAGAAAAAATATTCGCCATAAAAAGTTCTAAAAGTGCTGCAAACAAAGTATTTACGATAAATCAATGTCTGAAGTGACAAATGAGAAATAGTGATTTTAAGGGGTCATGTTTTCATCACTCAATCTCTTATGGTAAAATGAACTGAGAAATAGTCATTGTGTGTGATAATACCAAAAGTCACAGAAAATCTATTGAATATGTGACACTTTTTGAAAACACAACATTCTACCGTACAACTACATGTTAGCGTGAATTTACAATAGTGTTAATAGTGTACTATAGTAAACTCTAAATAAATCTATTACGTGGCCAATAAAGCAACCGTCATCATGCATTATATAGATGCTAGGGAATTATGCCTAATGAGTTATTTTACCAATTCACGGCTAGCGATTTCCAGACCTCTTACTTTTATTTATTTTGAAGTAACAAAAAATTGTTAATCTTTCCTTAACTTAGCCACAGCCGTCATTATAGTCGATAATTAATTTATAGTTTCAAACATTGCATAAATGTTGACAAAGCATACAATAATTTCCGCTGCTATGAATAACAAACTCGTTTCAAGGTTTTATTTTAAGATAACAAGACGTGAACAAAAGCATTTTCTTATTAGCACTCGTTTTGAGCACTCGTCCAAACCAAAAAGGATTTACTTAAGTGAGCATAGATAATTTTTGTTGGCCGATTTAGAATTAAGGATAGTTTGCAGATAACACTACTGTAAATCCACTGTACCATTTAGATGTAACGTAGACTGTTTTGTCAAAAACGTTTACAAATCCAATAGAATTGCCCTGACATTCGGCATTATCACACACACAATTCTCAGTTGATTTAACCATAAGAGATTCAGTGATGAAAACGTGACCCCTTAAAATCACTATTTCTCATTTGTCACTTCAGACATTGATTTGTCGTAAATACTTTGTTTGCAGCACTTTTAGAACTTTTTATGGCGAATATTTTTGCTGAAGTAACAAAGTTATTATCTCATCTATTTGAAAAGTTATGAACGATTGTTGTTAAAAAATACACCATTTTCAAAAATTAATATTTTTTTTCACAGAAATAACGCTCCCGCAGTTTTTTCACCAAAAACTAGAAAAGTTTCGATCTTTCAAATAAAATTAAAATATTGAAAATCCATTTGCAATATTGGAAGATATATAGCTTTGAATAAAACCATTTTTGTTTTGAAAATCGCCTGTAACTATGCAAACAAAAGAGATAGATACTTCATTGCTTCGGCAAAAATGTGTATTTACAAAAGTTTTAAAAACCTCTAGAACAAAGTATTGGCGAGAAATTAACACATAAAAAGATATTAATAGAAAACCAATTTTTAAAGAGCCACCCTACCTTAAATATTCCAAAAATCATAGCACATGAACCATTAGAGATAGCCACATAGTTTCTTCAGAAAAGTTGCTTCAATTTGATTGATTTATAACTTTGTAGAACATTATGTAGCTTAATTTTACATATCTAAGAAGTTGATACTTTGAACACCCTAACCACAAGGACCACCCTAATTCAACTAATATAAAAAAATCGCCAAGAAAGTTCTAAGAAAGTTTGCCGAAGATAATACATATCTAAAACCAACGGTTTAGGCGCAAACAGTTTTGTCTTCCTAAAAACAGCTTTGAGACCATAGTGGATTGGATCTTGTATACGCGATTTGTTACTTTGCCTAAAGATCTTATTTCTTGTTGAAAATCTATTTATTTCATTGCCTCTTGTTGCTTGTGGATCACTTAGTCTGCTTTCTCTAGGTTTATCGTTCATGCTATTCTCGCTGTTAATGTTGTATGGACTTTCATGATTACCTGGTTTGAGTTGCTTGTGGGGCCTACGGGTCACGATCGCGTATCCATGTTCTTTGTTATTTACTTTATTATCGGTGGTGCTGCCAGTTGTTTGGGAAGTAGTAGGCACATCACAATGATCGTTCACGCTGTGCGATCGTTCGTACGTTCTGTTGTTCCAGTATTCGTTGGTGCCTGAGCTGCAACTCCGGTGGTTTGTGATTTAGTTGATGTTGATGAAGGGCTGTGTGATGGGTATGCTTGCAGTTGATATTGCTTCGTTAGAGGTTTGTGTACATGGTTTCTCGTAGTGTGTGTAACAACGTAGGGCACGTAGGGGTCTGTCCTTCATACGTGCACATCGTGATTTGAGATTTGGTCACGCGTTTTGCTTTAAATTGAAAGTTCAGATATGAAGGAACAGGTCACATCTCACGAAACAAAAACCGTTGGAAATACCTAAATTTTCTCCGGGTTTTAAACTTAAAGGATTTCACCGTTACGTATTCCGACATGACGGTTGTAATAAATTTATTAATAATACCCAGGTGTAGATTGAGCAGATGCATATCAATCTTATCTTTGTCAATATAAACGGGTATCTTGGTCCTAACATTATCATGCTCAACGACGTATTGCATGTTGTCTTACATTACGTAGCTTTCCGTTATAGCCAAAGTTTTAAATGTTATCAGTAACGAGTGTGGTGAGCTTGTATAACGACGACTTCCGTTAATCTAAACTGCATTTGCAAATTTGCTGTTGAGTTTCAAACATCTTGAAATGAATTATCGATATCGCATCGATGAAAGTAACGGTGCTTTATTGTTCACACACTTTATTGTTGTTGGATGAGTATACGTTGCAGTTATGGTTGCGGTCGGTCGTTACTGCGATCTAGAGCATAGTGAAAATCGAAGACTGAATAGATAGAAATATATTATTAGGTGCTATTTTGCTTTTTATGGAATGGATTTCCAGTAAGACGAAAAAAGCCACTAGCAAGAGAACTCAAGTAGAAGCAGAAGCACCAAAATGCCGATGTGTCTTTTCAGAGGTACCAAAGGGAATTCTTCGGGTCCCGGATTGAATGACGATTTAAGCCGAGAAGAAGCGCTGGTAACCATTGTTTCATCGATATTGACGAGGCACTCTTGGAAGATTAAAAAAACATCGGAAGGTACAATTGGGAGATTCGACTATATTAAGTTTTGTTTGTCGCATTCCGATTGAGGATGAGTATACGTTGCAGTTATGGTTGCGGTCGGTCGTTACTGCGATCTAGAGCATAGTGAAAATCGAAGACTGAATAGATAGAAATATATTAGGTTTACAGGAGAAAAACCAGGACAAATTAAACATTTTCCTCGACTTCCCAGGACACCAGGACAGTCAATGCAAAACCAGGACATGTCCTGGGAAACCAGGACGTATGGTCACCCTAGATATATGTGACTCCTGCTAGCTGTCGAGCTTGGATATATTGGCTGGTTCCAAGAAGGAGTGCAGGACTGGCACCTGCGAGAATGTTGATTGTTTCACTCGACCAATTACTTTGGTTCTTGGAAATAACAAATCGCTGTGTTGTTTGGAGAATTGGTAGTCTCCGAGAGCAGATGCAAATAACACTCAAGTGATGTGATGTGATGATGTGATATTAAGCCACCATCAGCTCAAGGTTTTTCCAATGAATGCGGGTAGACTTACGGTAGCCTCGAAATAGATTATCGTAAAACCTTCGCATTATTGCTGTTAATGAAGGGAAATCAAAAAGGGTTGAGCGGGTGCGTAAGCAGAGGCACTTACACGCACCCTGCTTCCTTCCAACAACAATACTTCAGTTAAAAGATAAAAAATTTCGCTATACCTGCTTTATCCACCTGATGGTTTGTTTTGAGAAGGGTGCGTCAAACTCATATCAGACCTTCTGATGAAAACAAGTTTTCTTCAAGTGACTTAGGCTGGCTATCCACGTTCCTTCGTCCAGTCCTCAATTCATATGATACCCTGGTGCTCCCAGCCCATCCCAGTTTTCAATGTTATATAGTGTATTATATAGCGAATTAAATTTATTGTATATGATGTAATATAGCATAGTTGACAAATAGCTCAAGATCAAGAATAAAATGAATATTGTGTACATACCTAATAAGAAAAATGAATAAAACCTTTAATGAATACAATTTAATGAAAATAATGAATATAACACATACATGAATATAACCAATGTTATACAAGGTATATGGTGAACACGTTAGTTGCAACGAAAATTATGACGCAGTGAATATAACGAAATTCAGTGAGTTTCAAATAACAGTATGTATCAATTTTTCTGAGAAAGATAGAAATAAATGTAAATAAGTATGGTGAGAACGATGAGCATGAAGAATTAATTAAGTAATTTAAAAACGCATTTAATAAATATAATATATTAATCTGTTGAGCACGACGACCACTTTTCCTCCTTGACTCCGATTGGCCTTCCACTTCATTGTCCAGTTGTAACTTCATGCACTGGTGGACCCTCCTCACCCCGTAAATCATATGCATATAACGTCAATATATAATACAATATAATATAATATAATATAATATAATATAATATAATATAATATAATATAATATAATATAATATAATATAATATAATATAATATAATATAATATAATATAATATAATATAATATAATATAATATAATATAATATAATATAATATAATATAATATAATATAATATAATATAATATAATATAATATAATATAATATAATATAATATAATATAATATAATATAATATAATATAATATAATATAATATATCGTATCGTTCGACGATGGACCCGTGCAAACAGCCAGGTTACAAACGAAAATGCGAATGAGCTATAAAGAAGAAAGACAACCGATACCAATCACTCCCAAATACAAGTAACACTGAAGTCAATTCGTGTATATTCGCATAAAACAAATACATCCAACTTATGCCGACTTAACTGTTACCTGTCGATGACTACATGCGACGCACCCAACTCTAGCAGTCCAAAAACCGATTGTACATAATAAACATAAGCATTTCACATAATAAATATTTACAGTGTGGTTGCCGACTGAAGAAATACAAAATAAATAAATAAATAATGCTTCCTTATTATATGTAGAATATGTTTATCCATAAGTAGCCGCAGCACATTAGTTGTATCTCCCCCTTAATATTCATTATGCACACCAGAGATGCCAGATTTGCAGACAAGTCTGCAAATTCGCAGACTTTTAATTTAAGCTGCAGATTTTCTCAATGACGGAGATATTTGCAGATTCTTTAGTTTGGTTGCAGATATTTAGCAGATGCAAATAACACTCAAGTATCTAATAAAGGGAGATTGTTTCTATGGAACTTAATAATATTGTCACTACTCTAGTATATTTTCCTAATGTACATGTACCATAAAGCGGGGGAACGATGATCAATTTTTCTATTTTTTTCGAATAACTTTCTACAAATCAGGTAGATGTAACTGTTTGCATTTTTAAAACAACTACTGCTGCCCATAGATTGAAAACGTGCAAATTGTTTGGTAATTTATTTCGTTTTACTATAAAAATAAAATAAATTTGTTGTAAATTTTCATTCGTTGTTTTCGGGGTAACTTTGATCAGAAAAATATATCTATAGAAAAAAGAAATAACGCTCCAAATGTTGTGTAAATTGCATATATGCAGGCGATTTTATAGCATAATATTGTGTCATCTCGTAAGAAAACAAAATTCCCTGGATGGATACGGCCGACTTTCATCGATCTTTTTCGGAAAAATAGCTGAAATAAAAAAGCAATAAAAATCTCGGATTTTTTAAATTAATTATTGGAAAAAAATATTTACGGTTTCTAAAAAAGTGATCATTTCAGTTGAAATTGGTTGATTTCATTAATATAAAAGGAATTGTTTCAACAGATTGGAACGATGCATGTAAGTTGTATCATTTTCAATTTGAATTTTGTTCATAAAAGGTACATTAAATGACAAAATAATCGTTGCAGGTAGATGCTGAAGATGTTTAGAATATAGTTTGTATTTTGTTTCGATGATTTTGTTGGAGAGAATCATCTTATCGTACGTTACTCAAATAAGTCTCATTTGATCAAACTTACCCCAGCGATTGATCACCGGGGTAAGTTTGATACCCCATTTTACGGTACCAACATCGACTAGAACAGAGATTTTCAAATTCTGTTATAAGATCGAGAAGAAATATAGCTGTAGTGAATACAGTATTCGCGAGTAATGGCCAATACTTCTGGCTCTTTTACCGTATTAATTAATAGCCGGTTGATCCGCTTCAGACCTAGGAGACGAAAGATTCCAATTCTAAATACGTTTAGAATAGAAACAGTCGACTCAAACGCGCAGGAGAATATTTTTTAGAAGTAGGAAGATCGGTGTTTAACTGGCAGACAGTCGCCACTTCGTCCGATTTTGCAAAGTTTGTCTCGTGAGACGGACCGATATCCACCAAGGCACAGGCTGCACTCGCTAAAAAAAACTGGGTTCGCAAAGTGTAAAATAGCGAATTCTTCAACTTTTCAGGTAAGAATTTTTAATCAAAATGCAGTTTTGGGAATTTTAAATGCAAGGGGTCTGTCAATATTGCAAAATCGTAAATGCTTCCACTTTTCAGGAAAGAGCTTTTAATTAAGTAACAGCTAATCAA
This sequence comes from Topomyia yanbarensis, assembly GCF_030247195.1. Lineage (NCBI taxonomy): Eukaryota > Metazoa > Arthropoda > Insecta > Diptera > Culicidae > Topomyia > Topomyia yanbarensis. The sequence continues at coordinate 201,362,463 of NC_080672.1, read as the reverse complement.
CATTGACAATTTCTGACATTTCTGAGTTTTTGTATCGAAATGATTTTTTTACATTTCATGAAAGTACTTTTAACGAGAAGATGGTTTACATGAAAAAATCGCTAAAAATGACATTTTTGGTACAGCGTTCCCAGCATCGCACAATATTTCTTACTAAACTGTATATGACAGCATACCGTTCGAAAGGTATAGTTTTCTTCTTTCAAAAAATGTTGCAAAACCGAAAATGACAACGTAGCTAATTTTGTTGTACCTTGCTTCAAAATTTTGTGTGTATATTATTGCATCGCATTTGCTATACTAGTTCATTTTAAAAGTTCAAAAATCACTGTAGAACCGTGTAATCTACAAAAAGTTGTCAAACTCTAAATATTTGAAACATTTTACCATTTCGACTATTGTATTCCAACGGACAATAACGTCTTTTAACGAACTGAACAAAAGAATTTAAAAAAAAGTTCTCAAAAAATTCAAAAACTTCTACTTGGCACACTGACGACCCCCTTGTGCATTGAAAATGCCCAACAGTATGCATTGTCAAATACCAAATACCTAGCTGTTGATAAAAATATCTTTTTCAGATTTTTTTAGCACGATTTCTCGAAATAGCACGATTTTTTTACACGGTTTCTCAAAATAACACGGATTTTTTTGCACGGTTTCTCGAAATAACTCGGATTTTTGGCACGGTTTCTCAAAATAGCACGGATTTTTTACAAGGTTTTACATTTCTTAGAAAAGAAATGTATAGGGTTATTTCGGGAGAGATGCCGCGTCGGGTCCCGAGCAGAAGAAAATAACTGCGGAATACTAAATTTAGGTATCAATACCAATGACTGTTTACCACAATATGGTATTAATGAGCTCTACATAAGAGGTAAAATACCAAAACAAATAACACAGATATGTTCTGCAAATAACTGTTTGATAATAAAACGAGTTATTATAATACATGAATAATAATAAAACATTTTTCAACCTTCCAGTAACAAAATTCACTCTATGGAGGTATTCAATAAGGTATTGATTTGGTATTTGAAAAAATCACTGGGATACATAAATAATACTAAAATAAAGTATTATACCTCATTGAGGTATTGAGCAGGCATTGAAAAATGTTTCTTCAATAACTGCTTAATACCTCAATGAGGTATAATAATCAATTAATACCAAGTTTTGGTATGAATACCAAAAAATAGTATGCTCGGGTTATTGCCCAGTTATTTTCTCCTAGTCGGGGTGAGATGCCGCAATTTCTATATTTCGTATATAGGGTCACTTTTATATGGTAATATGATATTGTGAGTTTGTCTTTCGAAGAATTACAGCACTGGAGATGTAAAATAATCAATATTATTAACTCACGAAAATTTTAATGATTATGTGCATTCAGTTGCATCACGAATTGCCGAAAAATTGTCAGTGCCACATTAAAATTTCGTTTTTTTTAATTCTTCGATTTTTTTTTGGTAAATTATGTATATTGGGACCATTGATAAATTACGTAATGCGAAAATTGCCCAAAATTGACTCCCCCCTCCCCCCAAGTTGCAAATTGTCACAATTTTCTCTATCCCCCTCCCCTATTACGTAACAAATTCTTCGAAAAAACAATTTTTGTTCAGTAAAAACATGTTACGTAACAAGCCGTGTGGTGTCCGGCGGGCTGAAATCTTTTTGCACTACTCCAGCCAAGAATAGAACCTCTAGGAACTGCTCCCATGTCGTAATAGGCGACTAACAACATGCTAGGAGTTCCTAGGTCGAGATATTGCTCCGTACCGAATACTTAACCTGGACGGACCTTAAGGTTTTACATAATAACCTATATCCATTCTGTATTTAGTGAATCACTTTTCTGATTCGCCATTCTCAATTGTGTACCAACGTTTTAAGTTCCTTCTGGCGGTTGTATAATAGCCATAATGGACGAAACCTATATCTATATTAAGTAACAGCATATATCAATATACCGGCTCTTCCACGCCGAGGTTTAACTTCCAAAGCTTTGCTTTAAAAACCGTTTTTAAAAAAAGTAAACTTTCATGTAGGAAATTTATTGAATTGGCATAAGATGGAGCTGTCGAATTGCACAAAAAGTTTTTTATGTTGCAAGCGATCTGTAGATGTGTTAAATTAAGTTTTTTTTATTAAATCTGGAACCGTCTACCGACAAATCTAATTTACTAATACCTCCAAAAGTGACTTCTTGAGGTCTCATGAAGGCCTAACACTAGCTTTATGATACTTTTGCTTTCCTAAACAGTGATAAAAATCTCAACATTCCAGAACTTCACTTTGTCAGAAAATGTAAGGTCATCGGAAGCTAAAACTTCGTAAAATCGCACTCCTGGTCCTTTCTTCAAAATCATCCAGTGCAGTACTCTGTCACTCGTTCGAATTTGCACCGCTCATATGGTAGTCGGTATTTGCTAGTATTGCTGTTCACCCAGCCATTCTTCTTCTTGATCACCGAGGGATCCCCTGTCGTTATGTTTATTATATTTGTTACGCATAATAAACATGTCGTTTGCAATTGGTATTTAATCCAATTATGGGAACGTGTCTGATAGGGAGAGTGGATATGCCAACTTGTCATTAACATTTCGAAGTGATTTTTTTCACATTCATTTGGGATATCTTTTATACATTTGTACCCTTTTTTGTACTGCAAGCTTTGAAAATGATTATTGAAGTGTTAATAAGAAGCATTACTCCCGATGGCCGGCTGTTCTGAGTTCAAATTGTTCGTTTCGAATTTTCGGAAATTGATCGCGAGCAACTTCGTACATATTGCTAAGATCATATTGTTTATAGATGAATAGACCTCTATCATATTCCACGCGGCTTTATACCTTCATTACGCTCCATAGAAGAATAATTTTTAAAATGCCTATTTGAATGGATTCATATTTCTACTGGAGGTCGCACACCCGAAAACTTTGATCTAAAATGAAAAGACAAAGCGCGTGAGTACTTAGCTAAATCACAATATCTACCAAGATATATCCTGATTCATCTCCCTACCTACTAACGCTAATCCTATCCTGTGACACTTGTGGATGATGCAGAGAATTCCTCGGTCATAATAGTCACAAGTGTTGAACTAACATTCCTTCCCATCCCAAAATTGATCTGCATGGGCGTGGCCATCTACGTTATGGATCATACTATAATCTTAGTCTCTTTAGGTTGCACGTTGAGTATGATGAACTACTCCCAAGTATCATACATTTGGTTCAATGCGCAATTTCAGCAGGCTTTGATCAATCACGGGAAACTCACGGGCGGTCAAATAAGCTAAGCTAAGTAAAAACATGTTACGTAACGATCTAGCCTTCTCCCCCTCCCCCATATTTCACAACATGCCACAACTTCTCGTACGCCCTCCTACTAAAAGTGTTACGTAATTTATGAATGGTCCCTTAGTTGAATAGCTGGGACTTTTCAGAAGGCATTCTGATCATGAGCGCGGTCATCCATAATTTCAGAGGAAAATGTCGTCGTGCGGCATCTCTCCCATACAATTGGGAGAGATGCCGCATCACAATTGCGGGTGAGATTCCGCACTCGATGGCAGAGGATACGTAGCTAAAATATATTTTTTTTCACCTCGGAATGTCACTAAGTGACATGTAGGAATACGAGTCTATTTATCTATATATTTAAACGGGCGATATTTTGTTCTTTAAAGTTTCAGGCACTAATTTTAGTGAACGCATTGATTTGTAGTGATGTCAATCTTGGGATAAAAATGAAAATTTCAACGAATTGATTCTTTTTCAAAATTAATCATTCAAGAACAAACCTAAGTTTTATAAATTCATTGTTGGGAGAAAACAACCACAAAAACTGCTTTTCAGGAACCCCTATCAACACATGGATATATATCGCTCGTACAAACATATAAATAAATAGTAACCTTAAGTACGTTACTCCAACTTAACCGTTACACAAGGTTGCAAAAGAAAAATATTTTTAAAATGTTGGTGCGGCGTCTCACCCGCACATGCGGCATCTCTCCCGCAATGACCTATTTTTTAAAATGTTTTTTTTTATTCATTTCGTTTATTTGATAGGCACAAATGCGTTAGCTTGGCGGTGCCAAATGCTTATGTTTTTACATTTTGGATATCTTAAAACTAGGAGGTTACAATGTTGAAATATTTTTTTTACAAAGGAAAAAAAAGTTTACAGCTATCTTAAGACTAGAAATAAGATTCAATATACAAGAGAGGGCCAAAAGATTTTTTCATGAAAAAATTTAAAACAAGGGATTCACGTTGATATACAAGAGGGGGAGTAATAGTATTTTACGAAATATTTTACGGTTATCTTAAAACTAACAATATAGTTTAGTACACAAAAGGGGGAACAAATATTTATGAAAAACTTCACAGAAATCTTGAAACTAGGGATTCAATTCTATTTACAAGATGGAGGACAAGAGTTTCAATAAAGAGTAAAAATTATAGCTATCTTAAAACTAGGAATACAGAATACTAATTTGAATTTTTTAACTAAAACTTATGCTTGGTCAAGATATTCAGAGGGTGGCTTATTTCCGCATCAGTGTAGCAGCAGTTGTATCAAGGACAGGGGAGAGACAGGGAAAGAAGAGCAAAACTTGCAACTTTCGCTCGAACGGGGGGGAAGGGGGATCAGCGAAACAAATTTGCGCCTCAGTCTAGTAAGTCGTCGAGTACCAGATTGGCGGATGGTATTCTTCGAACCCGCGGGGAATCCTTCAAAAGTCATCGGACCTCGAGTCGCTCTCGCTTCAGTTTCCTTCTATGCAGGCGTAGTGGTAAGGGCGACGGCGGTTACATAGTGGCACTCTGGAGCTGATCGGTTCCACAAGGCAGGAGGAAACTCTAAAAACGAGAAATAAAAGAGAGGGGCTAAATTGGGATATTTATCGTTTTTATGAAGGTATAAATAAGGGACATATAGGGGAAATCACGAGTTGCCATCATATCTCGGACTGGTACATTGGGTGGTCTACCTCGGGCCCGAAGGGATTCCTTTAACTGAGACCTGGCGTCACAATACCCGGCGCATACCCAGACAACGTGTTCGATGTCGTGATAGCCCTCGTCACAAGTGCACAGACTACTCTCCGCAAGCCCAATACGCCGCAAATGCGCATCCATGGTGTAGTGATTGGACAGAAGTCGGGACATTACGCGAATAAAATCCCGACCCACATCCATCCCCCCGAACCAAGGTTTCGTTGATACCTTTGGGATAATCGAATGTAGCCATCGTCCAAGTTCCCCGTTGCTCCACGAGGTTTGCCAACTGTTGAGCGTCCTCTGATGACAAATACTAAAAAAATCGTTGAAGCAGATTGGTCTTTCGTATATGTCACCATTTAATGCGCCCACCTTTGCTAATAAGTCGGCCTTTTCATTGCCCGGGATAGAACAATGAGAGGGGACCCAAACAAAGGTAATCTGATAAGATTTTTCAGATAACGTACACAAGGACTCCTGTATCATCCCCAGAAAATACGGGAGTTGCTTTTTAGGCTTCACCGCACGAAGAGCCTCGATAGAGCTGAGGCTGTCCGAAACGATGAAGTAGTGATCTGTGGGCAGAGTGTCGATGATCCCAAGGGTGTACTGAATTGCAGCTAACTCTGCGACGTAAACTGAAGCGGGATCATTGAGCTTGAATGAAGCGGTGATAGTATTGTTGAAGATACCGAAGCCAGTGGACCCATCGAGATTTGATCCGTCAGTGTAAAACATTTTGTCGCAGTCGACTTCTCGGAATTTATTATAAAATATATTGGGGATCACCTGCGGGCGTATATGGTCCGGGATTCCACGAATCTTTTCCTTCATGGATGTGTCGAAGAATACAGTAGAATCAGAAGTATCTAGGAAACGGACACGGTTGGGATTGTACGAAGAAGGATTGATGCTCTGTGCCATGTAGTCGAAGTACAAGGACATAAAACGGGTTTGAGAATTAAGCTCGACGAGCCTCTCGAAATTTTGAATTACCAACGGGTTCAGAATGTCGCATCGGATGAGCAATCGATATGAGAGTTCCCAAAATCGATTTTTTAGCGGAAGAACGCCCGCCAGCACTTCGAGACTCATCGTATGGGTCGAGTGCATGCAACCCAAGGCAATGCGCAAGCAATGATACTGGATTCTCTCCAGTTTGATGAAGTGTATGTTCGCAGCGGAGCGGAAACAGAAACACCCGTACTCCATCACCGACAATATCGTTGTTTGGTACAACCTGATCAGGTCTCCTGGGTGAGCACCCCACCATGTTCCAGTTATTGTTCGGAGAAAATTGATCCTTTGTTGGCATTTCTGTTTCAGATACCTAATGTGACATCCCCAGGTACCTTTAGAGTCGAACCAGACCCCGAGATATTTAAATGTGAAAACCTGGTTGATCGTTGCACCCATTAATAAAAGCTGGAGTTGCGCCGGCTCACGCTTCCTAGAAAAAACAACCAACTCAGTTTTCTCCGTGGAGAACTCAATACCCAGCTGAAGAGCCCAAGCAGACAAATTGTCCAAGGTATTTTGTAATGGTCCTTGCAAGTCGGCAGCTTTGGGCCCTGTAACACGACGGTCTGCAAGTTGCCTTAGCGTGCATGAATTGGCAAGACAATCGTCAATGTCATTCACGTAAAAATTGTAGAGCAGGGGACTTAGACATGAGCCCTGGGGAAGACCCATGTAGCTAAATCGCGATGTTGTTAAATCGCCATGCGAAAAGTGCATGTGCTTTTCAGACAACAGGTTTAACAAAAAGTTATTTAAAATTGGCGAAAGACCATGCTGGTGCAGCTTCTCTGACAGAATGTTGATAGAAACTGAGTCAAAAGCCCCCTTAATATCCAAGAAGACTGATGCCATCTGCTCTTTGTTAGCATAGGCCATTTGGATTTCTGTAGAAAGCAACGGAAGGCAATCGTTCGTCCCTTTGCCTTTTCGGAAGCCAAATTGTGTATCTGACAGTAAGCCATTTGCTTCAACCCAATTGTCGAGGCGAAACAAGATCATTTTCTCGAATAACTTCCGAATACAGGACAGCATTGCAATCGGCCGATACGAGTTGTGGTCGGAGGCTGGTTTTCCTGGTTTTTGGATGGCGATGACCTTCACTTGCCTCCATTCATAAGGGACAATGTTACCCTCAAGAAACTTGTTAAATAAATTCAACAAGCGCCTTTTTGAAGTGTCAGGCAGATTCTTCAGCAAGTTGAATTTGATTCTGTCTAACCCTGGGGCGTTATTGTTGCACGATAAGAGAGCAAGTGAGAACTCCACCATTGAAAACGGTGTTTCGTTCGCGGTATCGTGAGGAGACGCGGCGCGGCACGTTTTCTGTACCGGGACAGATCTTCTTGGCGAAAGCGAATATCCAACGGTTTGAATATTCCACGTTCTCGTTGGTACTATTACGGTTACGCATACGTCGAGCCGTACCACAAAGAGTGCTCATCGCTGTTTCTCTCGTTAACCCGTCGACGAACCGGCGCCAATAACTGCGTTTTTTGGCTTTCATTAGACTCTTCATTCGCCTTTCTAACGACGCGTACTGTTGATAGCTAGCGGGTAACCCGTCTTCCCGGAAGGCCTTATATGCAGTGGACTTTTCCGCGTACAGCTCTGAGCACTCTTTATCCCACCACAGGGTGGGAGACCGTCCATGGGTATTCGCGCTGGGTACTGGTTTAGTCTGAGCTTGATTCGCACTGTCGAGAATCAAGCCAGCCAAAAACCTGTACTCTTCCTCCGGAGGAAGTTCTTGAGTGGATTCGATTTTAACGGATATCGCGGTCGCGTAACTCTTCCAATCAATGTTCCGTGTGAGGTCATATGAGACATTGATTGTTTCCGATGGTCTTGAACCGTTAGCAATTGAAATCACGATAGGCAAATGATCGCTACCGTGGGGATCAGGGATCACCTTCCACCTGCAATCTAACTGTAGCGATGTCGAGCATAGCGATAAATCCAACGCGCTTACGCGTTCTGGTGGTGTAGGAATCCGCGTCATTTCTCTCGTGTTTAAGATGGTCATGTTGAAATTATCGCAAAGATCTTGGATTAATGTTGATCTATTATCATCATGAAGACAACCCCATACCGTACCGTGCGAGTTAAAGTCTCCCAGAACTAGCCGCGGTGCCGGTAAGGATTCCGTGATATTACAAAGCGTTCGGTGCCCTACCGAGGCTCTAGGAGGAATGTAGATGGAAGCAATGCAAAGGTCTTTACCTTTGATTAAAACTTGACAAGCGACAATTTCAATGCCTGGTGTCGAAGGGAGGTTGAAAGAATAGCACTTTTTGATCCCCAAAAGTACTCCTCCATAGGGGTTTTCTCGATCCAGACGAATTATATTAAAGTCGTGGAAGTTGAGATTCATATCGGAAGTTAACCAAGTTTCACATAATGCGAAAGCATCACATTTTAAACTATTTAGTAAAAATTTAAAGGAATCGATTTTCGGGAGGATACTTCTGCTGTTCCACTGTAGAACAGTGATTGAATCGGTGACATCGTTCGATGACTTAGCCATCGAAGGATACGATCGCTGCAAGGAGGGGCCATTTAGTAGGCAACTGCTTCAAAAATGTTTGCACTATAGGGAGAAAACGTATCAGAAGGCTTTTAAGAGGATCAGTAACATTGAAAGCTGTGAAAATTAAGTCCACTATGTCAGAAAATTTCATTAGTCCGCTACTGGACTGAGTATCTGTTTGAAAAAAGGGGACACTTGGGGTTTTGGATGTCCCTGGAAGTGGTGGGTACTCCTTGTTAGAATTAATATTTCCAAGTCCTGGAGCAAATTGCTTCGGCTTTTGTGCATCACTTCCGTTGGATTTATTGGTTGTAGATGGCGCACTCTGAGTGGACGACACCTTGGCACCCTTACGAGGCAATGTAGGGGAGGCTGGATTTCTCCTTTTCCTGGATTCCCCTGGGTTAACCAAAGATGTTCCCTCTCGTGGGTCGTCAGATTCTTGCTCAACGTTAGCCAAACCAGCATAGGGATTTTCGGACAGGACAGATGGCGAAGCATTCTTTAGCATTTCTGCATAAGAACGCCTTGAGCGTTCCTTAAGGGAGCGCTTAATTTTATCCCCGCGCTGCTTGTACGCAGGACATGATTTAAGAGCATGTGAAGGGCCCCCGCAGCAAATACACTTTTCAGTTTCTTTGTCGCAAGAGTCATCCTCATGCTCTCCTTCGCATTTGCCGCATCGTTTCTTATTTCCACAATATGTGGCTGTGTGGCCCAACTGCTTGCAATTGCTGCAGCTCATGACCCGCGGTACAAACAGGCGAACTGGTAGGCGAACCCTGTCAAGGAGGATGTAGTTGGGAAGAGAGGACCCGGCGAATGTCACCCGAAGCGAGCCTGATAGAGAGTAGGTAGTCTTACCTCCCTCGGTGTTTGCGGTATACAATTGTTTGCATTCTAAGATCTTAATCTGTTCAAGAGAGGGGTCCTTAAAGCAGCCAACCCCGTGCTCCAACAGTTCTTCGCATTTCAGGCCCGGTTCGGACACTACCCCATCGATTTCACAGGCCACACAAGGCACGTACGCTTTAAATTCCCGCGTAAAGCGCTCACAGCAAGCAATCGCGTTTGCCTGGCCGAGATCATTCACTAGAACACGTATCTTGTTTGCCCGAACACGTGTTATCTGAGTTACGGCCGGGTAATTAGCAGTCAGATCTCGAGAAAGTTTTAATATATTAACCGGTTTCTCTCCGGTCCGAAAATATACCACCTATGGCCCAGAGGAACCTTCTGGGTACTGCTTTATACGGGGAGCAATGCGAGTATTAGGGGGATCAGGGACTTCCATGATTACATCAGATGGTATTTCGCCCTCGGCCATTTAAGCACGAGGGCAGAGCGTTATATAAACGGGAATGTGTCTTATTGTTTGATCACAAGGTAGAGTAAAAGTAGGGAAAAGGAAAGAAAGCAAACGAGGGAAAAAAATAAAGCAAAACTTATCTGCAAACAACGTCGATTGTTCCGCACCAGCGAAAACAATGTACTGGATTTACTGCCGGCACCAGCAGAATGGCAGCTAACGAACGAACAATGACCTTCAATCACTGAAATTTACACAACGAACACCACTGTGAAATATAACGATCCGTTCCGTTCAAAGGTTGGGAGACGTATGATTTTTTTTTTTAAATGTTCATGGAAATTTGATACATTTTTTTCATGACAAAAACCATTTCACAGTATTTTAGAATCTTGTCGCAATTGATAAAAACGATTTCATCAAATACTGAATGGTTTACTTTGATGCAGGATCGATTTTAAGAAACATGCGGCATCTCTCCCCAAATCACCCTAGAATTCGCGCAAACTTTCAAGTTATTTTTTTCTGAGGCCCGGAGGGCCGAGTTTTGTATACCAATCGACTCAGCTCGACGATTTGGTACAATGTCTGTGTGTGTAACGGACAAACTATCATTCGTGTTTCTCAGCAATGGTTGAGCCGATCTTATCCAAACCAATTTTAAATGAAAGGCCTATCACCCAGACAGAACGCTATTAAATGGTTTTTGATTCTGATGTTCAGATTCCAAGATATGAGCGTTTGAATGTGCAAAAATCGCGATTCTTTCAGTTTTTTGAAGTTTGCGGCCGAAATTGACGACGTAACTAAACAATTTATATATTTTTGGAAAACTTATACAAATACCTTTCGAATGATTCTTGAAATCGGACTATTTTCAAAAGAGATATTTAACATTAAATGCAGACGAAAGATTTTTATCATTTGCCATAGCCAGAAATAAAACCAAAACATTCAATATATTATTAGCGTCAAAACAGATAATTTTAGGTCAATAGTATCTTCGGAGAATTTAAAGCATATAATATGCCCTTTCTTTTGGTATTGTGATTTTACTGATTAATCCTCCTAGGAGTGCGATATTTTCATAAATTTTCTTGGAAGTGATTGTATTGAAATAATGCCTTCAGCAAATTTGTAGCTCTTGCTTTTGCGAATAACTTTACTGAAGACGTCAAATACATACCGAGCCACTCTGGGCAGATCAAATTAAATACTTTGGAGTTATATTGGATTCCAAACTGAATTGGTCTGCTCCCATTGAATTCAGAGTCAAGAAATGGCGTTCGGGCAGTGCATCCGCACTTTTGGAAAGACCTGAATACATCTATTGGATTTACACGACATTTGTACGTCCAATATTGTCATACGGATGCCTTGTGTGGTGGCAGAGAGGAGAGGTGGTAACGGTCCAGACAAAGCTAAACAATCTGCAAAGAATGGCGCTTATTGCGTTGACTGGTGAGGGATTCCATGAGAAACCGGCCGACCGCAAAATATGACCATCGTCGATTCGAACGAAACTTTGCAAGTATGTTCACTGTATGAATCTCCATGATATTCTCTGGCAATTGGAATATGTTGATACAAGAGCAATTTTTCAAAAGGGCGTAAACGTTTCTACGTGTATGAATTTCACTTTTTTTTGTTCGATTACTGTATTTTATACAGCAAAACTATCTGAGAACAAGTTACAGGGAATGAATACTTCTGTCTGTCAAAAATATACACTGAAAAAAATGTTGTGTTGTTTTTCAAAAAAACAAAAATTTATGATAAAAATTTAAATGGCGAAAAAACCGATTTTTTAAATTTTTTATATTTTGTTACCAAAAACATAAAGAGAAAAGAAACATTTTAAATGTGATTGCATGATGGAGAAAAAATCGGTAACAAAGTTTTTCTAACAATAACTTCGTACATGTTTTTAAATTCTGTAATGTTTTTGAAGGAGCAAAATTTCAAATATCTCGAAATCTATCGCATTTTGGAAGATTTTTACTAAATGCATTTTGATTTTATATGGTGCTTAGAATTATATTCTGTAATAAAATTACAATTTTATATGTCAATTCGCATGAAATTTAAAAACATGTGCGAAGTTATTGTTAGAAAAAAAATTTTACCGATTTTTTCTCCATCATGCAATCACATTCAAAATGTTTCTTTTCTCTTTAGGTTTTTAGTAACAAAATATAAAAAATTTAAAAAATGGGCTTTTTCGCAATTAAAATTTTTATCATAAATTTTTGTTTTTTTGAAAAATGACACATTTTTTTCAGTGTATATTTTTTTTCAGACAGAAGTATTCATTCCCTGTAACTCGTTCTTAGATAGTTTTGCTGTATAAAATACAGTAATCGAACAAAATTTTTTTGAAATTCATACATGTAGAAACGTTTACGCCCTTTTGAAAAGTTGCTCTTGAGTCAAAATAATCTTATTACCTGTGGAAAATATTTAGTCTTCCATGACGGTGAAACGTGCAAAGTTTCATCGGAATCTAAGATGGTCGGTCACGATTTTAACGATTTTCGGACGGATCTTCGTGGAGTGGTTTCACCACGACTCCGACTGCTGCGCTTGAGGCACTTCAAAATATCAAACCATTACATATACACCTCAAACAAGAAGTACTATCATGTGCCTTAGGGTGACAATGATTTATATGAAAAATATATTGCGCTGCCTACACCCCCTAGCGTCGTTCCAAATCATGCAAAAATGACACTGTCTAAATTTAAGCGAAATCGGTCAACCGTAACCCTTCCCCAAAGAGCTTAAAGTTTGTATGGAATTTTTGGCCAAAATGTATGGGGAAACACTCGCAGTTCACAAAATCGCCGCTAGTCACTGTAAACATCCGATGACGGACCTAGGAAGGGGTTAAACTTTTGAAGATATGCCGAACAAGTTTGTCGAAGACTGCAAGACAATCCAACCAATTGTTAAAGAGTTATTTACGTTTAAAGTTGGATACTGCTGCTTAACATTCGCTAAGGGCGTACTCCGCTTATCTCATGTATGGGAACCACGCGTGAAGGTGTGACAAAGTTAGGAAAAACTCATATATCTCTGAAACGATGAGAGATAGAAAGTTCGATGTTCCACAAAGTTGTAGAGGAATAAAAGGACTTTTTGGTTTCACTGGAAAGTTTCAGGATATCTCCGCAAGGTGGCGGTAGTGAGCCAAGAAATTTAAAGGGAATACTCCTATCTGTACCACGGTAGCATTTGGATGTTCTACACAGTTGTAGAGTAGCAAAAAATATTTTCTTTTCTCATTTAAAAAATGCAGAATTCTACCACATGGTGGGCGCCGTGATCAAAATTAATTCAAGGTAATACTCCTATCCATACAATGGTAAGAGATAGTGCAATCTGATGTTCTGCAAAGTTATACAGTATTTAAAAGGCTTTCGTGTCTCGTTGTAAAAATAGAATTTAGGCCGCTTAGTGGTGCATAGAGCTTCCAATTCCAGACGGTTTTAAGCTTCCCAAGATTCGGGAAATAAAAAAAATCCCGGGAAATTGAAAAGTTCTCAACCCCGATTGATTGCGTGTCTTTCTGTCCTAAAAATTGTTGTCAGAAGATGTCGAATTAGTGCAGGGCACATCATTGCATCATTTGATAACTCGTCCTTCAGTTTATACAACATCAACTTCTTTAGGATGATTTAGGATATATTATGGTAATCACGATTACGACTCAACGCAGCTGCTGGAGCTATTGTCCAAAATTGGAATTCGTTGCAGATAATTTCGATGCAATGCGATCAATTTGATCCAAAGCACCTTCTTTGGATATCTTCAATGAAATCATTTATCATTTCCAATTAAGTGAAAAATTTGATATATCTAATCCGTTTTCGTAATAGTAGGATCAGCATCACTCCGAAATAAAATAGAATCAATATCAAGTGGATAATGGGCGAACTGTTCAGCGATGGGTGAAGTGCACCATCGATTTTCTTTTAGAGCAAGTATCCGTATTGCTTGACCTTAAGGCCAATCAATAATACTGCATGCTCGAAAGCGACATTAAAAAATTTTGGATGTACAAGATATTGGACAGATGCGGCGTTTTGTAATTCTTTCCTTACACCCGATAATTTAAATTTACTGGCGTGCAAAATTGTATACATAATTTTTTTTCGAGAGTTGTCCTACTGGAGCTGTAGAGCTAGGTTCTCGGAAGGGCTCCCCGTCAGAATCACATACTACAATTTGCAGACGAGACAGGCAATATCGCCCAATAAAACACTGCATTAGGCCAATTGTAGCGGGCCGTGATTCTGAATGTGATATTCATTGTACGGTTCAGGTATGTGCGGACGTAGGGACTCGCGATCGCATGTATCATCGCGAAGGATTCGAGCATTTGTACGTTAACGTGTTCGATCGCGTGTGCGTTTGTATGTCGCGTGTGCTAACGTGTATGTAACCTCGCATATATAAAATCTATTTTATAACCGTGTGCATTTCTGTTCTCTGGATAATCGTGCGCGGACCGTGAATCTAATACTTTATATTTGGTGTACGGCTCAGATGCTAAATGAAAGTGAGATCTTCCATATCACGAGTTCCCGGCGATGTTTCCGTAGAGCGTGTGGTCTAGTGGATATGAGCTTTATTTTTTTGATTGGTCCAACTGAATGTATGGACCTAAATTACTAGAATGAAGGCTAAAGATTTCCGGACGTGACCGATTCATGATCGCGCGCGTTTGCGGATTCGCGTTCGTAACTTCGTACTAAAACGTTCACATAATTACCGGAGTGTTATCAAGTTTGCGCGATAGCGGCCATAGGTGTGCGTAGATGATCGCGAAGGGCTTAAGCGTTCGTATGTTGACGTGTTTGTCGCGTGTGCTCGCGTGTATGTGACTTCGCGTGTATAAATTCGATTTTGAAACCCTGCGGCCATTCATATATTCGCGAACCGTCATTCTGATATTTAGTTTGGTGTACGGATCACATTCTGACAGGGAAGTGAGTTATCCCATATCACTAGAGTTCCCGGTCATGTCACCATGGAACGTTTTGTCTAGTGGATATGGGAGCAATTTTTTTTTTAATTCTTCAATTTTATTTATTTTTTTTTAAATTAACATGGACCTAGACTGTTGGTACCGAGGATAGAGACTTCCGGACGATTCCGATTCATGATGGCGCGAACGCGGGAGTTTGTAGATTAACGCTTGAGATCGCGTTGGTAAGTTTATGAGCGCTGAGACGTTAACCTTATCACCGGGGTATAATCATGCTTGCGAGTTGGTGGGCGTAGGTTGTTTAGAAAATCGCGAGGGGTTCTAACGTTTGTACGCTAACGTTATTTTCTAACATATTTGCGTGTGTTGTGTGTTCTTGAATGGTCGCGCGAACCGTGAGTCTGATATTAAATTTTCGGTGTGTGGCCAGAATTCTGGCAGAGAGTGGGATCCCTTATATCGATAAGCTTCCCGGTTATGTCGCCATGAGACGTGCCGCCGAATAGGTATGAGCGTATTTGCCCAATTGGTCCAGCTGAAGGCATGGACCCAGGTTTCTGGGATCAAGGGTAGACCTCCGGGCGTGACCGATTCGTAATCGTGCGCGCGAGGGAATTTTTGTAGGTTCCCGCTTGAGACCGCGTTTGAGAATGTGTGAGTGTTAAGATGTTGGCTATCACCATTTTTGCTGACCCAGCTGAAGGCGAGAGTAGAATGGCAGTATAGGATTCGAAAAGAAGAGATAAAAGACAATATATGAGAGACGCAATAGATAAAACAGGTACAAGATACAGCTAAAGTTATGATCATAACATGAAAGACATACATTAGTACTTCAAACACTACTAATACTTGAATACCCAACCACCACACATAGCACATCTTTTCTCAATTATCTATTTGTTACTAGTTGATTGTTGTTTATGAGCGGGTGAATAGAAGAAAGATAAAGAACAGAAAAAAGGCTCCTATCAGTCCCCTCGGCCTCCTCGATACACCACTATCGAGGCGTATTGTAATCAATATCTTGAAGCGGGCTTCTTATATAAATACAATCTTGCGTCATAATGATTGGTGGATTATTGACATAAGAACTAATTAACCTCTAGTAGTAGCACTTGGTGCAAATAGAAATCAAAAAGAGCGAAGGGTCCTTATATTTAGATAATTCTATTTAGTCTATTATTGCCTGATGATGTTTACAATACCGTCAATCCTCCTGCGAGAGGGATAAAGAAATAGATATTAATAGATAATAGAATAGATAAGATAATAGATAACACAGAAATAGATATTACATGCATCTAAACTACTTTTAGGTTTTTGGTGATGTGGTTCACGTGGATTGGATTTCTTCAAAAACTACGTGTTTCAGTTTATTAAGTTGATCTAGTTGAGCATTAACTAGTGGCTGAACAGTATGTTTAAGAGAAGGTTCCATCCATAAGAGATTGTCATCTCTGTTTCTGAAAACAGCGAATCCGATTCGTTATAAACGAGTGTTACTCGCCATCTTCACGAGCCAGAGCGACAGAGCGATTTAAGAGATAAAAACACCCACCTTCAGTCTGATCATCTCTTATAGATGACAGTCCATCGATCCGAATCGAATGACTCGATCACTATGCTCAAGATCAAATGAGTCCCCGAACAACCGAACCAGCATGTTCCCCCATTTGAAAGTAGAAACATCCATATCAGCCGCCCGCTAAAACACTCGATCGAATGATTATTAGTCATGAGATTCAGAGGTCAATGAACCAGCACTCGCTCGGATCTCCCACTCTTATCGACCAAGCAAGAGTACGCGCCCATTAGGCTCATCACCCAAGCCCAGGGCGCAAAATTGTATACATAATTCCTAATAAAATATATATTACATCTCCTGTAAAACACATTTGATAAATATGAATTCGATACTACGCCCATTTGAAGGCCCGATAGTCAATTTTTCGTCGTATTTGGTACCACACAAAACTTCCAGCTGAACAATACTAATCAATATTTTGGAATTGTACGCCATGTGAGGCCATAGAAATACGGATTACTATTCCAAAGTGGCCCAGAATGCAAATTTAGCAGGAATTTTGAGATTGAGATGAACTAAAAACTTAACCAAGTCTTAAGTCTTTGGAGAAGTTATCGTAGTTCGTAGACCGCTTCTTTTTGTTAAAAAAAAGTTAGGGTGATTCTAATTCTACCATGATCAAAAAAATAATTTTTTAATCATTCTAGATAGAGCCAAATAACCTTCAGCGAAGTTGTAGAACGACAAATTTTGTAAAAGTTTGCTGAAGACATGTGAGTTCTACCTGGTGTACTTTTCATTTTACAATTTATATTTTATTTTAAAATTAATGGTTATGGTGTTTCTTAGTATTTCACAGAAAAACTGTTTTAGTCAAATAACTTTTGCGGTATTGATTTAAAAGTGAAGTAGTCTTCAGACAACTTTATGATTGTTTTAAGGCGAATAACTTGTTTCATGGCACAACATATCTAACTATTTTTGTTGAAGAGTTATGAGCATTTTTTCGCCAACAATAACAATATCACTCATTGGGGCAAACAAATAATAATTCTTTTTTCAAGTATAACTAAGGTCATTACTAGAGTTATAATTGAGCAAAAAATATGTTGTTCTACAACTTCAGCGAAGATAGTCAAGCTCTATCTCGCACCGCTCAAAAGTTCCGTTTTAAATATTGCTAAAATTAGAACCACCCTAGCTTCTGTTTAAACCAAAATAAGGGGCTTGAAAAATACAACAACTTGCCAAACATATTGTAAGGCTAAATCATTAAATTTTAGTAAACAGATACAATTCCTGCTAAATTTACATTCTGGGCCCCTGTGCATTCCAAAGCACTAAGTAACTCAACAGTGACATTATTTCTAGGACTCCAAAGCAGGCCAATAAAAGTGTGCTTCTTCGAAAATTGTACCGCGGCGGAACCCATTATACTATGAAATGCAGTTCCGTTTTTGTCGTGACTAACGACTTATCTTTCAATATACGGGCCCTTTTTCAAAATTTCGGGATGAGAGTCGTGTAAGGTTTGAAACGCTCATATCTTTTCATATCATACTGCATGGAATTAATCAATTTTTGAAGTTTGTCGAAAATAAGTTCAACAATGTTGTATAAAATTTTGAGGTATGTATGACATGCATTAATAACGAAAAACTGTTTTGATAAAAAAAAACGTGTTTAATCCACCTAACAGTGTGATGAGACATTTCTTATAACTCTTATCACTCTTCGGATATTATATCGTTTGAGAACATTTAGAACTTGATGCTTCGCGATGTTTTTGGTAACACATACTACATGGGATAGTGGCAGGACTCAGAGAATCGCTCAAATCAGTATAGGACAACATCAGTACTAGAAATCTCAAACCAAATCAATGGGAAAGCGAAAAAATGGCCCATAAAATAGACATACCAACGAATTATTGTTAATGCTCTGTTAATAAAATATCTATATTGTGGTGGGAAAACTTAATTTTCCATAAGGGGTTATATATTGTACTGAGCCAAAAAAAAATGGAAATTTTTTTTGAATCGATTTGAAGTTTATACTTTACTCAAATTTCCAACGCGACTGAGAACTAAGAAATCAACGCTTTTTCTTGAAAAAGGTGATACTAGCAGTGATACCATTCAAAGAAAATTAACAGTGAATTTTTCCAGACTTGGTTTTATTTCCTATTTAAGAACTACTATGTGCACAGTGCTCTGAAAATCTAGCGAAATCATCTTAGGGCACCAGCGGGTCTGTAAAGAATACTAAAAATTAATTTCTATTCCATAATTTTCAGTTCAGCAATTCGAGAGATCGTGCTCACCGCAAGCCATGAAAAATAGACTACGTTGTGAAGCGATGGTCACTATTTATTAAAAAATCACGGTTAAATAAAAAATTAAACCATTAAAAAATTTCAAATAGTTTATAATTTTCACAAACTTATTAGGAAAAATTGTTTAATAAGCTTTCGTAATATTGTGTAGGAAAAAACCTGAAAATTTCAGTATTTTCTCTATCTGCAACAAATAAACCCTTAAGTATACCAATTAATTGAAATACGAATTGAAAAATGAAATGTACCTATTAATGTGAAACACAGTGAATAATACATACCATAAAGACCCATTTTTATCAGTCTCATGGCGTATTTTAGGCTGACAAAATGGGGACATTGACTAAATCGGGCAATTTTTTTTCTTTATAATAAACTGAAGCTGTTAAAATATTCTTCACGTCCCTTGATGTAGTCTGATAACTACTTCTGATTATGATGAACTTTTTATTTTCGCTTATTTCGCATATCTTCATGATAAGGAAAACATGCTCAAGAAAGGATTTACTCGAATTCAGTCTTGTTCGTCTGCTAGAGCCCATCAAACATATATTCATATTTGGCTGATAAAATTGGGGTTTCAATGTGTTATAATAGATATTCAGCATTCGAAGAAGTTTCTTTTGAACGAGTGTAGAACGACTTTGTTTCTACTTACTTGAAATCAGCGGCGTAACCAGAAATTCGGTTTGGTGAAAATCAATCATACTGTCCAAACGGCATAATTCCGAAACCGTGATTTTTGAAGTTTTAAAATTATGCAGAATTAATTTTTCAGAAAATAATAACAGAGTTCATGAATAAAATTCACCATAAATACTTCTTGGACGATATACCGTCAAAATTATTTTATCAAATGATGCGCTGTTTAACGTTTGTAAAACTCATCGAAGATACTAAACCTCCGAAATTGGCGGTTTCAAAATGATGCTATCTTGACCTTAAATTACTGTTTTTAAACATTTGACCTATACATATAATTGGTCATACAACAAAAATCAAATGCTCATCACAATCGATCAGAACCTGCTAGAGTCGAATGGAAATCGTCATTTTTCGTCCAATCAATAAAAAATTCAATAGCAGCCGATGGGAAGGTTGTACCTTTCATTTGAGACTAACTTTGTGCAAATCGGTCCAGCCATCTCTGAGAAACAGAGGTCACATTTTTTTTCCACATACACACATACATACACACACAGACATTTTCCGATCTCGAAGAACTGAGTCGATTGGCATATGACACTCGGTCCTCCCGGTCGGGATTAGATCGACGAGTTTTAGAGTGAATGAGAAAGGCAAAAACATTTTAAGCAATTGTTGAAATTTATGCATTTTTTGTTGAGCAGTTCTATGTTTCATAGAATTAAATCAATTTTAACTTCGCTTCCTATTAAATAAAGACCCTTATTACAGTACATCTCTACAAAAACGAGCTCAATTTGAAAATAAATCTGAGGATTATGATTGATTACAGAACTCTGGAATTTTCTATTGGAATGTTTTCAGGCAGGAATTTGATATTGCTGCAATTAGACAACTGTGAAATCAAGACCAATAGATCAGTTACATATCAAGACCCCATTCCGACAATTTATCAAAAGTCCTCATGATGTTTACAACAATAGGTTATCAATCTACGGATCAAATAATTGTTATTGTAATATTGAATTAAATCAGTCAGCATCAATAAATTTTCAACTTCAATCCAATATTTTTTTGGGTGTGGTAGGGGGAGGGTTGTATGGTGTACCCCAAAACCTTCTCTTGGCTACGCCGTTGCTTGGAGCTATTTATTTCGCTTTTCATTTTCCGATATGTTTCAGATCGATCCGATGGTTATAAGTTAGAAATATTGCAGTCAGAAGGTTCGCACAAATGAACATTTTAGTACTGATAAGTTATCAAGTTCCTTCCAGACAATTTGGAAGTGTTCGGTGATTATTTCTAGCGGTTGTAGATAGTAAAATGAAATACGAAATTCGTTTTATCGAAATAATGTTTAGCTTATTTCAATGGATTATTACTATATTGAACAATAAATAGGCGACAAAGAGTAATCAACAAACAACAAGCCATAACTTTTAAAGTATTCAAAATAGATATTTATTGACTTTAGCAAAGTTATTCGCAAAAGTAAGAGCTACAAATTTGCTGAAGACATCATTTCGATATAATCACTTCCAAGAAAATTTGTGAAAATATCTCACTCATAGGGGGATTAATCAGCAAAAGCACAATATCAAAAGAAAGGGCATATTACCTCCATTAAATTCTCCTAAGATACTATTGACCTAAAATAAGCCGTTTTGGCGTTAATAATAGCTTACATGTTTTTGGTCATATTTCTGGCAATGGGAAATGATAAAAATCTTTCGTCGGCGTTTAATGTTAAATATCTCTTTTGATAATAGTCCGATTTCAACAATCTATAGCTTGTTCGAAAGGTATTCGTATAAGCTGTCTAAATATATATAAATTGTTAATCTATATTGTCAATTTCGGCAGATAATTTAAAAAAACTGCAAAAAACGCCCTTTTTACGCATTCAAACATTCATATCTTGGAAACTAAACATCAGAATCAAAAACAAATTAATAGCGTTCATACTGTTTTTTAGTTCTTTCATTTAAAATTGGTTTGGATAAGATCGGTTCAGCCATTGCTGAGAAACACGAATGAGAATTTGTCCGTTACATACACACACACAGACACACACACACACACACAGACATTGTCCCAAATTGTCGAGCTGAGTCGAATGGTATATAAGACTCGGCCCTCCGGGCCTCGGAAAAAATCTTGAAAGTTTGAGCGAATTCTATACATTTCTTTTATAAGAAATGTAAAAACAGCTTGGAAATGGGGAAAAGTTTCAGCATCTCGGTCAGTGCCGTCAAGATAATGCACCAACCGCACACTTAAATGATGAGAAATTTTAATTATAGGTCCGCTGCAGTTTTGTTTCATTTTGTGTTAAGCTGTTTATAGCGTACAGGGTTCTCAAAGGGCTGTACAATACCGGGAAGAAAATATTTGTGAACTGTACACGGCTGATGGATGAATCAGTTTGTATCGTTACCTACTACTAACAGAGGAGATTATTTTCATTTCTGATGGTTAGAGAGTAGCATGCACGGCAAAAAACCGAATTTTAAACACCCGACCGAAACCAGTTCATGATTGATAACTTCATGCACCGAGCCAAAAAAACGGATTTTACAACACCCAACTAAAACTAGTTGTTGATTGGTTATCGCCAATTTCATGCACCGAACCACACATCTTGAACAAAATAAGTGTGATTTTAGTCGGTTTCTATTAGTCAACCTAGTTGAATAACCTGAGACTACATTTCAACATCGAGAGAGTAGGTGATTAGTAGAATTCAGTCGGCTCCGTAGACTGACTGTTATAAGGGGCCGTTCATAAACCACGTAGACTCATAGGGGGGATGGGGAGGTCTGGCAAAAGTCTACGTTTGTCTACGAGTGGGGAGGGGGGCTCTTTGAAAAGTCTACGTAGACTTATTTTTTTGTTATTCTCGTATTACTAATTATAAATGGGATTTAAAGAGAGTTGTATTTAAAATATCAGTCTATTCAGCTAGGTGTATTTATGCAGGCACTTCAAAGCTAGTACACTATTGAGGTAACTACTCGTTAAGCGACCACTCAACCCAGAACCCACGATTTTGTTTGGGCAACCTCACACATTGTTGTTTCTTGCGTATATTTTGATATAGTTTTGATCTAGGAATAAAACAAAATGACAGTTCTAAAGATGTTTGACCAAAATTCCTCTCGACGGAAGATTTTGACTGTGAAATCATCTGAGACACCACTAGTTAGCAGACATGCATGGACTATTAAATGTATGAACCATAAAAAGTTAAAAAATGGTCAAAGTTAAGCAATAAAACCACCATTGTAACAACAAAACACCCGATTTTTATTAATAGGTGGATTAATTTTTTTTATTTGTTGATTTCGGTGGTTAAAGCAGTAGTGTAGTGAAACTTCTACAACAAAGTGTTGACTCGAGTTAATCAGTTTCTCTTGCAATCATTTACACTGATTTCAAAATATTTAAACACCCGTTAAATTTTATGTCTTGACCCTACGCAACTCCATGCAAACCGGTTCTACTATATTTATCTTCGAAAATATTCGGAGTTAAACTTTGATACTTTGCGATAATACTCTCAGGTGATATGGCTATTAATTACATAAGAAAAATAAATATTTTTGGGAAGATTTAAATATTTGTTCACGAAAAGTGAAGTTTGTGAGCATAGTTGGTGTATTATTTTAGTCTAGATAATAGTACACATCGACAGTATTATTTTGTAATTGTTTCCTTTAATTTAACAATTTTGAATGCACCAGTAAGGCTCAAAAAGTGTTTAGCAATTCTGTATTGTTGCTGTAGGCCAAAACTTGAACTAGTTATAGCAATAAATCTTTTTACATACACGCAGAAAAAAGATTTGTAGGTTCAATAAAAATATGGATTAAATTCAATAAATAAAATTATTGGTCGGGAGACAATAAATTTCTTTATTGAATTCAATAAAATTTATTTATTGTTACAATAAAAACCTATTTTAATCCACCTAGCGGTGCAATTGTGCTTTTCTCAATCATGAATCACGAGAATGTGTGCGTTGTTTATATTCATTAAAAGCTTTAAATGCATATATTACATTTTATTATTATACATCACATGACAACTATATACAGGAAAACAAATCATTATTCGAGTTCTAAAATTTTGAAAAAGAAAAAACAGCCACGGTAATATTGAACTGAAAAAGGTGCAAAATCGGCAAAGTCCCAAAAAGTCGATTTTTATAAAAAAAATGTTTTCGAGATAACATAAAATCTCGAAGTTTCATGCATTTTAAAGATGTTTGGCATCAAAAATACGAATTCGATTTCTGAAATTTCATGGGGTCCCCCCTTGAAAAAAAATTTGAGTTCCGGCTTATATGGGAATTTCATATGTAACCGGACGGTTTAGTCTATATTTCCGGAACCATATTAGCGATCCGTACGAAATTTTATAGACATCTAAGGGGATATTATAGCTATCATTTGGGACTAAGTTTGTGAAAATCGGCCCAACCATTTCCGGGAAACTGATGAGAGTTCGTAAATTTTGAAAGATGGCCGCTTTTCCCGGGCACTTCCGGAACCGTCTATGGTGGTCAATGTAGTCAACGAAAGTTTGGTTGGCCGTCGGTGACCTAGAACAGCAAATTTAAGTTGTTTGAGAGACATTTTAGCGAAATTTTTACCTTTTTTGCTTTCATCGGAGTATCGGTTTGAATCACAATTTGCTATGTGATCGCACGCCACAACCTGTAACTCCGGAACCGGAAGTCGGATCGGGATGAAATTAAATAGCCATTTACGGGGACGCAATACCTTTCATTTGAGGTCAAGTTTAGTCGAATCGGTCTAGCCATCTCCGAGAAACCGATGTGACTGTTATTCTGAATTTAGATACTTCCGCCGGGGCTTCCGGAACCGAGGATGGTGGCCAATGTGGCCAAATAGACTTTGAATGGATGTTAGTGACCTAATACTACAAATCGAAGCAGTTGTGGTCATATTTTGGAAAAATTTTCACCTTTATACATTCATTGCAGAATTTATTAAAATCGACATTTTCTGCGTGTTCGTACTTATCACCCTGTAATTCCGGAACCGGAAGTCGGATCCATTAGAAATTCAATAGCAGCCTATGGGAACGTTGCACCTTTCATTTGAGACTAAGTTTGTCAAAATCGGTTCAGCCATCTCTGAGAAAAATGAGTGACATTTTTGGTCACATACACACACACATACACACACACATACATACATACGCACATACATACACACACACAGACATTTGCCGAACTCGACGAACTGAATCGAATGGTATATGTCCGGGCCTCCGTTAAAAAGTCGGTTTTCAGAGCAATTGCAATACCTTTCTATTGAGAAAGGCAAAAAGTTTATTGTTTTGCTTTCTAATAATTTTTTTCATTGAAAATAAAAGAAAATTATTAAAATTAAAAATGTTTTTATTGAAAGCAAAAATACATTGCTTTTCTAATAAAAAAATATTGTGAAATTAATAATTTTGTTGGTTAAAGTGATAAACAATAATTGATTGAATTCAATAACACATATTTTTGGTTTAAATATGATAAATTTTTCTGCGTGTATACTTGAGTGACTAACCTTGAAAAGAAGTATTCCGCTACACAAACGTTGACAAGCACCTTGATTTGTTATAAATTGATTTGATCAGTCATAGACAAAAAACCAATGTGAAAAA
The DNA here is from genome assembly GCF_030247195.1 of Topomyia yanbarensis. Classification (NCBI taxonomy): domain Eukaryota; kingdom Metazoa; phylum Arthropoda; class Insecta; order Diptera; family Culicidae; genus Topomyia; species Topomyia yanbarensis. The sequence goes on along the minus strand of NC_080672.1, from coordinate 201,337,409 downwards.
CCTTTCTTTAATATTTCAAAAGTTTGAAATAAATCGGAACGCTAATTTTTAATTGAACATTATGTGCTTCTTGCTAATTCTACATTTCCCGCGAATAAAAAATAAAAGTCTACGTAGACTTTTGGCGTGGGGGGGGGGTTGGTAAAAGTCTACTAAGGTCTACTAGGGGGGAAGGGGGGGTTAAAAATTCTCAAATTTCGGTCTACGTGGTTTATGAACGGTCCCTAATTAGTTTGTGCAGCTTCGTGCTAGTAACGGAGGTCAATTGGAACAAAAATCTCCCACGCAGAGAACATTGTCATTAGAAATCAAAATAACCCTTATCAGTGCTATCAAACAATCAACCAAGAAAAAAATTTGATTTTTTTTCTTTCATCAACTATTATTTTTATATCCGACGCACATAGGATTGAAAAACCTCGCCGAAATTATTTAAACATTCGCTTGCAGCGCAAATTAATTATCAACTAATATTATATAGCGAAAAAAAGTTTTATGGTTAATCAAAGACTTGTCTTATCTATTATGAAAAAAAAAAATATTTTTACATATTGTATTTCTAAAAGTTGAGTTTATCACAATTTTTATTAATGAGGATTTCGATTGAAAACGTGGCAGATCTTTGGATGTGATATGGATGAAAGGCATTTTTGCTTTATTTCGTTTGGCCTTCTAGTTCAGTTCGCCTCATCAAATGTGGCAAGATCTTCTTCCGGAGAATGTTTCTTGATTTTCTTACATGTTCCAAATTTCTAAGTGTAATTGATTTCAACGGTTTTCCTTGACACTCTGAAACAACTCTCATAATCTTGGAATCAACTAGATTACTTGCGCTTCGTTGACTGATATGAAAAGAATTTGATATTCAGTAACAAGAACAGTTTCCCTAAGATTTTGATATTTTTTCTTTTGCTACATACGGTCAACAGGACGTCCATCGTGCGATGGAACCCTCCCTTTGATTTCTTTTCGTGCAGAATTGAACTATATATTTTGCTTCAACTGTGTTTCGAAATGAATCAGCTGGTGCCGAAGCAGTTTGGAGCGATCCGATTTAACAAAACCATCATTTTGTTTCCCAGATAACTAAACCTGAATCTTGCCTAGAATTATCCATTATTTTCAAAAGAAATATCCCTGCAAAAGTTTGAGCTTCGAACAGACAATGTAGTCAAACGAGAAAAAAGGCAAAAATACCTAATTATTCAAATAGCTCACATTCGAAATGGCGCAATTATGCGCAAGATTTTCTTCATCGATCTAGTAGTATTTGGATTAAACTTAATCAGGGTATAAGAGTTTTCACTGGGATGGATTGGGCACAGGAACTTTTTCAATTTTGAAAAGTGTTCTTCAATCGCGATTTTTTTCATTGTATCTAAGTTCTATAAAACTGATATTTTTAGCATACATGGGTCTATCTGCACCAAAGGTAACCCTGGCCTCCGTTTATTAAGAACAAAAGATATTTGACTCGGAACAATTCGAATCACCCATGTCGGGAGATTTTGTTTACACGCGCGACTTTGATTCAGACAAGCAGAATTAAAAAACCTCTACCTTTGACAGCTAACAATATTGCCAAACCTTAGCAAATAAACGAAACATGGGTGTCAACTAATGTAGAAATTACTAGAGAACATTATGATGTAGTATAATGCCCTTGATAACAGTTTTTGAAAATTTGATTTTCGGCCAGCTTTTTAGATGAAATAATCACCTCTGTGCGACGCACAGTGATCACCTTCCATACAAAAGTCGGACAAAACCTCAAAAGTGGCCCGAATTTGATGAAAACTTCACATTAGGGTAATTTTGTGACGCTGAATTCATATTATTTATTATTTTGTTTTTCATTACCTCAAAATTTTGGCACTTAGGGTGGTTCGAAAATTCAACATGTACGAATATAAAGTGCAATATTTCCAAAAATTCATTTTCAAAAAAATAGGCGCGGTGAATTTTTTAGTAGAATACACATTTTTTCAATTGTTGATAATGATAAGACACATCTATAAATTATATTGCGAACCCTGGGTAGTCAAAGGCTACCATGCGTCTCCTTCAGACGTATCATGAAAAATCACCTTTTTTCATACCTCGGGGCAGAAAGGGGCAAAACAAGATATTCATTTTCGGAAAGTGCACTAACTTTCAAGTATCGTGAACAACAACCGATCAAATTTTCAAAAAAAGTACAGCCACTTTGAACATTATAACTTTAAACTATTGCTCGATTTATTATTTGTTTTTCATGTCTAAGCGAGAAGAAAGGCTTGTATCGACTAAATCGAATAGCAGCTATAAGTCCAGCGAATAACCTTTCACATGAAATCAGTTTGATACCAATCGGAATCTTAACTAAAAAGATATATTCATTTGAATAAAATTCATTATCTATTTCACCTTTGAAGTCATGTAAAAAATCGAACTATCCTCGGTACTTAATATTTCGAGAAGACTCTATTCAACTTGTTAAGAAACAGAGAAAATGCTAAATCATGAAAAATCAAAAATAAAATTTTGAGGCTAGGCGACACTGTGCGACGGTTCGAAATTTGCGTAGACATGCGGGAAAAACCGATTTTAAATCATCTGGCTGAAACTCATTACTGGTTGGTTCTCGCTAATTACATGCCGCAAATTTTGAAGTTTTACATTTCTTACAAAAGGAATGTATAGGATTCGCTCAAAGTTTGAAAACTTTTTCCGAGGCCCGGAGGGCCGAATCTCATATACCAATCGACTCAGCTCGACAAATTGAGACAATGTCTGTATGTGTGTGTATGTGTGTATATGTATGTATGTATGTATGTATGTATGTATGTACAAAATGTCATGTAATTATCTCAGCAATGGCTAAACCGATCTTAATGAAATTAGTTTCAAATGAAAGGCCTAACGATGCCATTTGACACTATTATTTTTGATTTTCGATATGTTGTTTACTTTCTGAGATATGGGCAATTTTGTCAAAACACAGCAGGTTTTTTGCAAATAACTTTTGAAAATTACAATATTGTCCAATTAATTATCAACTAATATTATATAGCGAAAAAAAGTTTTATGGTTAATCAAAGACTTGTCTTATCTATTATGAAAAAAAGATATTTTTACATATTGTATTTCCAAAAGTTGAGTTTATCACAATTTTTATTAATGAGGATTTCGATTGAAAACGTGGCAGATCTTTGGATGTGATATCGATGAAAGGCATTTTTGCTTTATTTCGTTTGGCCTTCTAGTTCAGTTCGCCTCACCAAATGTGGCAAGATCTTCTTCCGGAGAATGTTTCTTGATTTTCTTACATGTTCCAAATTTCTAAGTGTAATTGATTTCAACGGTTTTCCTTGACACTCTGAAACAACTCTCATAATCTTGGAATCAACTAGATTACTTGCGCTTCGTTGACTGATATGAAAAGAATTTGATATTCAGTAACAAGAACAGTTTCCCTAAGATTTTGATAATTTTTCTTTTGCTACATACGCTCAACAGGACGTCCATCGTACGATGGAACCCTTCCTTTGATTTCTTTTCGTGCAGAATTGAACTATATATTTTGCAATTTTGTCAAAACACAGCAGGTTTTTTGCAAATAACTTTTGAAAATTGCAATATTGTCCAACAAACTGCACATTAGTGGAAAGCTTGTTAAAATACCTTTCTAACAAGCTATAGAATGTCTAAATCCGTGCACGAGCGGCGGAGATATTAAACATTTTGTATTTTTAGTCCTCGCTTGCCAATTTCCACTAACTAAAAATGAGATTGTTTCATACAGAGTATTGCTTTACTGGTGTTTTAGGGACAAAACTAAACCGATTTTGAATATCGGGGTATGAAAACACATCTACGTGATTCAAGGAATTCGATGTTGAGAACATTTTGTGAATTACCTTTATAATAAATTAACTATTTCTCAAAAATCAATATAAAAGATCACTTCAAAGACAAAATAATGTGTTGATCAAGAAACAGTGAGTTCTAGTATTTATCCCTTGGATTAGGCATTGCGTTCAATCATGAGGTAAATGTTGTATGGTATATCAATACACAGATCAACAAGTAATTCACCTAGTAGTGAGATAAAAGATTTCTCATATAATTATACTCGTGGCGTCACCGAAAGCAACTGTATGTTTGAAGCCCAAAAATCTAGCGAAAATTTAGCTCTTTTCCTTTTACTACTCACATTAATTATGACAAGAATGAAAGAAATCAATATATCATAATAATATACCTATAAAAATAATGTCACTGCATTAACCATCATTTGCCATTCCTCACACGCCCCCCCATCTCTCTCTATCCCTCTCTCTCTCTCTCTCTCTCTCTCTCTCTCTCTCTCTCTCTCTCTCTCTCTCTCTCTCTCTCTCTCTCTCTCTCTCTCTCTCTTTCTCCCTGTCTCTCTTCTATCGCATCTATCTAGCTATTTCTGTATCCATTTCTAAGTTGTGTGATAATCTGCCAATCTAAAATATTTATTAATTGTAATTGCGAAGGTTTGAGAAAACAAAACTATTTTTTGTCTGCTGCTACATCAACTCAATTTTAATTCGATTATATTCAAAGCCTGTATCTACACTATAATTAAGGAAATTCATGGCTATACCCTGAAAAATATTTGGCTTAACTGGGAATACGAAAGTTTGACGATGAAAATTTTCAAAAGAGACATTCCACTAGTCGTATCTCTATTGAATTTTGAATGAAATATATGCTCAAAGACTGAAAGCTGAAGTCAGCAGGATTGGTCTTGCCATCAACGTTTCGAAGACAAAATACATGAGAGGAAGAAGTTCTAGAGACGACAATGTGAACCTCCCACCCGAGTTCGGATTAACGGTGATGAAATCGAGATGGTCGACGAATTCATGTATTTGGGCTCACTGGTAACCGACGACAATGATAACAGCAGAGAAATTCAGAGACGGATCTTGGCGGGAAATCGTGCCTACTTTGGACTCCGGAGGACGCTCCGGTCGAACAAAATTCGCCGCCGCACGAAGTTGATTATCTACAAGACGCTGATTAAATCGGTGGTCCTCTACGGCCACGACACGTGGACTATGCTCGTGGAGAACCAACGCGCTCTTGGAGTTTTCGAACGAAAGGTGTTGCAGATGGAAGACGGAACGTTGCGCAGTCGAATGAACCATGAGTTATATCAGCTGCACATTCGTTGTATTGGTACGAAATTTCATGAAAAAAAACGGATCAAAGACCAAAAATATCCACAAATCAGATCCAGGAAAAGAAGTCTCCCAAAGTACCCACTCTCGATGGGGGATGCAACTGCAATGTGTCTTCTAACTTATCGTCGTCCATATCTGGATATACTGAGTAGTTTGAACCATTTCTTTTTCACAGTATTGGTCTGTATAGGACTTATTTATCCATATTTCCTGCACGAGAATTCCGAACGAAACAATATGAAAGCTATAAGGATGAATGGAAAGAGACTGCATTGCAATCAACTGAATGCACGGCTTTTATGCTATCGACATAGCCTAGACATTTCACACTATTTACTTAAATGCAAATAAAAATTTTGAAATATCTACCTGTCTCATTCACGAATCGCATTCTCCCTGTCGTTCTCTGTTCAAGGGGCTTGAAAGCACATGTGACCTTGTCTCACTTTACTATATTCAATTGCGTGTTAAATACTGGACCAGTAAATTCTATTCTGTACATAAATCTTTTATTCGGGAATATGTGACCAAAAAGTAAACTTCGAATGCCAAAGCAAATTGAACGTTCCAGGTTCCTGATAAATAATTAAGGTCCAACAATAAAGTAGAAACACCAGATAATCTTAAAACGACGCCGTCAAGTAAAGAAGCATGAAAACAAAAAGAATAAAACCAAAAAAAGATGGAAGCCCTAGAAAGTCCATTGCATATTTATTAGCCTTTTCTCAGAAGATGGGATTTTCAAAACATTTCAAAACTTTTTGATGCAATGGTTCTCAAATTCATACAATCCGGTTTATTCATTTTCTTAATTCAAAAATGTTTTTAGCTTCAAATATATGACCGTTTCATTTTAATTAATTATTTCATTCCGCATCTTTGTATTCGTTTTGTTAATCTGCGTTCATTTTACTTATTTTATTCGTTTCATTCTTTGGATTCACTCTGATCAGTTTATTCTTTTTGTGCATTTTACTCATATCATTCATTTAACTTATTTTATTCGTTGTTTTTATTGTATGCATTTTTTTCATTTTTTCCAGTTTATTCATTTTGTTCAGTTTCTTCATTTTAATAATCTGACTACTTTTTCAGTTTCAATCATTTCATCAAAATAATTTATTTGATTCAATTTATGTCTTTATATTAATTTATAACCTTTTACCATTGTTCAATTTATCATTTTAATCAATGCATTCAATTCTGCCAATTTTCTTCTTTTTATTCATTTTATCACTTCAGCTCATTTTGTTTATTTGATTCGTTTGTTTTATTTATGCATTTCATTTACTTTTTACTTTATTCATTTTGTTCATCCATTCTTTTTATTCATTTGATCCATTTCATTAATTTGATTCATTGTATTCACTGGATGAATTAAATCAATTTGATTCATTTGATTATTTTGATTAATTTGATTCTTGTGATTTATGTGATTCATTTGATTCATATGATTCATTTAATTCATTTGATTTATTTGAGTCATTTGATTCATTTGATTCATTTGAATCATTTGATTCATTTGATTCATTTGATTCATTCTATTCATATCTTTAATTTTATGCATTTCATGTTCGGTTATTCGTTTTATTTCACTCAATTTGTTAGTATGAGTCAATTTATTCTATTAATCTTATAACTATTTCTAAATATAATCTTATTTTTTATTTAATAACCTAATCTAATTTGATTCGTGTATATTATAATTTTGGTTTACATTAATTTTTCTACTCATTTCATGAATTTAAAAACCTATTATTTCATTTTTTGCTTTACTTTTTTGTTTCGTTCGTTTTGTTGATTTCTATAATTTATTCAGTTTATTCGAGATTTTATTCGTGCAAGACTAGGAACTGCTTTCATCCCACCTCTAGTTGGGTGCCTACTTCTCGTGAGTTCTGCAAACTAATCCAATAGTGAAATGTGTAAGAAATGTCTCATCTCACTGCAAGGTGGATTAAATCGGTTTTTGTTCGAAGCTTTACTTCTTTGACGATGGAAGAAACTGGTTTCATTCGATGGCCAGTCCATTTAGCTTCGAACTTAAACTGAACCGAGTACAAAACCGGGAATCGTATGTGGCCGTAATGGAATATCTCGCCACCGGAATATTAAAACTGGCAGGAAACGCATCCCGCGAAAATAAAAAACAGGATTATCCCCCGTTAGCTGCAGCTGGTCATTCGAAATAACGGATTTGAACAAATTGCTTTCCGGCGTGACCATTGCCCAGGATGGTGTGTTGTCTAATATCCATGCCATTCTGCTGCAAAAGAAGACTAAAAAGAACTAAGTTTTTCTTTGTTGCCAGGCGAAACGGTGCCGAGAAAAGCCGAACCGGCCCTTTTCAGGGCAAGAAGAGTTTTGATTTGATATTCCTTCTCTCCCCTTTGTTAGCGTTTCATATTTTTTACATTTCTTATAAAAGAAATGTATAGAATTCGCTCAAACTTTCAAGATTTTTTCCGAGGCCCGGAGGGCCGTGTCTTATATACCAATCGACTCAGCTCGACGATTTGGGACAATGTGTGTGTGTGTGTGTGTGTGTGTGTGTGTGTAACGGACAAATTCTTATTCGTGTTTCTCGGCTGAACCGATCTTATCCAAACCAATTTTAAATGAAAGAACTAAAAACAGTAAGAACGCTATTAATTTGTTTTTGATTCTGATGTTTAGTTTCCAAGATATGAATGGTTTGAATGCGTGAAAATGGCGTTTTTTGCAGTTTTTTTGAATTATCTGCCGAGATTGAAAACATAGTTTAACAATTTATATGTTTTAGACAGCTTTAACGAATACCTTTCGAACAAGCTATAGACTGTTGAAATCGGACTATTATCAAAAGAGATATTTATAATTAAATGCGGACGAAAGATTTTTATCATTTCCCATTGCCAGAAATATGACCAAAAATATGTAATCTATTATTAACGCCAAAACGGCTTATTTTAGGTCAATAGTATCTTCGGAGAATTTAATGAAGGCAATACGCCCTTTCTTTTGGTATTGTGGTTTTGCTGATTAATCCCCCTATGAGTGAGATATTTTCACAAATTTTCGTGGAAGTGATTATATCGAAATGATGCCTTCAGCAAATTTGTAGCTCTTACTTTTGCGAATAACTTTACTGAAGACCTCAAATATCTATTTTGAATACTTTAAAAGTAATGGCTTGTTGTTTGTGGATTACTCTTTGTCGCCCATTTATTGTTCAATATAGTAATAATCCATTGATATAAGCCAAACATTATTACGATAAAACGAATTTTGTATTTCATTTTTCTATCTACAACCGCTAGAAATAATCACCGAACACTTCCATGTTGTCTGGAAAGAACATGATAACTTATCAGTGCAAAAATGTTCATTTGTGCGAACCTTCCGACTACAATTTTTCAAATTTATGACCATCGTATCGATCTGAAACATATCGGAAAATGAAAAGCGAAGTAAATAACTCCATGCAACGGCGTAGCCAAGAGAAGGTTTTGGGGTTTAACACCATACAACCCCCCCCCCCCCCCCGCACCCCACCCAAAAAAAAAGTTGGAGTTGAAAATTTATTGATGCAGACTGATTTAATTCAATATTACATTAACAATTATCTGATCCGTAGATGGATAGCCTGTTGTTGTAAACATCATGAGGACTTTTGATAAATTGTCGGAATGGGGTCCTGATATGTAACTGATCTATTGGTCTTGATTTCACAGTTGTCTAATAGCATCAATATCAAATTCCTGCCTGAAAACATTCCAATAGAAAATAGAAAATTCCAGGGTTCTGTCATCAATCATAATCCTCAGATTTATTTTCAAATTGAGCTCGTTTTTGTAGAAATGTACTGTAATAAGGGTCTTTATTTAATAGGAAGCGAATTTAAAATTGATTTAATGTCTTTGAAACATAGAACTGCTCACCAAAAAATTGCATAACTTTCAACATTTGCTAAAAATGTTTTTGCCTTTCTCATTCACTCTAAAATTCGTCAATCTAATCCCGACCCGGAGGGCTGAGTGTCACATGCCAATCGACTGAGTTCGTCGAGATCGGAAAATGTCTGTGTGTGTATGTGTGTATGTGGAAAAAAATGTGAGCTCTGTTTCTCAGAGATGGCTGGACCGATTTGCACAAAGTTAGTCTCAAATGAAAGGTACAACCTTCCCATCGGCTGCTTATGAATTTTTTATTGATTGGACTTCCGGTTCCGGAGTTACGAGTTGAAGAGTGCAATCACATAGCAAATTCCCATATAAACTGAAATGAAAAAATTTTAAAATCAAATTTGTATTTTTGATGCCAAATGACTTTAAAATGCATGAAACATTGAGATGTTTGACAAAAATTGACTTTTTTGGACTTTGGTACATTTTTGCCTTTCTCATATAGAAAGGTTATGCAATCACTCTAAAAATCGTCAATCATACCGGCCCGGAGGGAGTATGCAGTGAGGGGTTGCTACTTTAAAATTAAAACTAGTTTAAAATTTCTTAACAAGTTGAAAATTTTTGGCAGGACCCGGACCTCCCGGATCAAGATCGTGGCTGTCGATCCATTGTATGTATGTGCAAGTCGTATTGAACATGTAATATTCATTTTCACCATTGTATTAAACATAACCAGCCATGGAATCGTAGTCTGGACAAATGAGAAAAGCACAATTGCACCACTAGGTTTTTATTTTGGGAATGCGTCGAGTTGAGACGAAAACGTAATATGATTAATAACGAGGATAACACTTTCCGAATGTAGAGAGAAATTTATGAAAAATGACGATTTCCATTCGACTCTAGCAGGTTCTGATCTATTTTGATGAGCATTTGATTTTTGTTGTATTACCAATTATATGTATAGGTCAAATGTTTAAAAACAGTAATTTAAGGTCAAGATAGCATCATTTTGAAACCGCCAATTTCGGAGATTTAGTATCTGCGATGAGTTTTACAAACGTTAAACAGCGCATCATTTGATAAAATAATTTTGACGGTATATCGTCCAAGAAGTATTTATGGTGAATTTTCTCAGGTTAATATTCATGACTACAATAAAGTCTCAACAAATTCGCTAAATACACGAACTCTGTTACTATTTTCTGAAAAATTAATTCTGCATAATTTTAAAACTTCAAAAATTACGGTTTCGGAATTATGCCGTTTGGACAGTATGATCGATTTTCACCAAACCTTTTTGGCTACGCCGCTGACTTCAAGTAAGTAGAAACAAAGTCGTTCTACACTCGTTCACAAGAAACTTCTTCGAATGCTGAATATCTATTATAATACATTGAAACCCCGATTTTATCAGCCAAATATGAACATATGTTTGATGGGCTCTAGCAGACGAACAAGACTGAATTTGAGTAAATCCTTTCTTGAGCATGTTTTCCTTATCATGAAGATGGAAATATGCAAAATATTTTAACAGCTTCAGTTTATTATAAAGAAAAAAAATTGCCCGGTTTAGTCAATGTCCCCATTTTGTCAGCCTAAAATACACCATGAGATTGATAAAAATGGGTCTTTATTGTATGTATTATTCACTGTGTTTCACATTAATAGGTACATTTCATTTTCGGGGATTTTTTTTATTGCTTCGATGCAATTATTTTTAGGTAGCTTTCAAGGGGTTATTTTATAGACTTCTTCCAAAAATTGGCGAACCTATTCCAATTCGTGTACCAATTAATTGGTATACTTAAGGGTTTATATGTTGCAGATAGAGAAAATACTGAAATTTTCAGCTTTTTCCTACACAATATCACAATCTCTCGAATTGCTGAACTGAAAATTATGGAATAGAAATTAATTTTTAGAATTCTTTACAGATTTAACTCGCCGTGCAGATGGCTCTGAATTAGACCCGCTGGTGCCCTAAGATGATTTCGCTAGATTTTCAGAGCACTGTGTATTAAGGCAAGTGACGGAAGGTTATCGAAAAGATTCGTGAAAATGAAAATTCCAGTAATGATGATGATTTTCCCCAACGGTTCGTTTTCGAGAGGTTTTTATTTGTTCTTTGGCATTAGGATTAGCGATAATAATTCAAATCAAGGATACTACTGGGAAGTCACCTTTAGAAAAATATCAGGAGCTACGATTTCAATTTTCTTAGTTCTCAGTCGCGTTGGAAATTTGAGTAAAGTATAAACTTCAAATCGATTAAAAAAAATTTCGATTTTTTTGGTGCAGTACAATATATAACCCCTTTAGGAAAATTCAGTTTTCCAACCACAATTTAGATATTTTATCAACAGAGCATTAACAATAATTCGTTTATATGTCTATTTTATGGGCTATTTTTTCGCGTTCCCATTGATTTGGTTTGAGATTTCTAGCACTGATGTTGTCCTATGCTGATTTGAGCGATTCTCTGAGTCCTGCCACTATTCCATATAGTATGTGTTATCAAAAACATCGCGAAGCATCATGTTCTAAATGTTCTCAAACGATAGAATATCCGAAGAGAGTGATAAAAGTTATAAGAAATGTCTCATCACACTGTTAGGTGGATTAAAACCGTTTTTAATTAAACTACAACTTACTTGAAAACAACACACCTAACCAACTTGTTTGGTATTATTACATATTATTAGGTCTATGCTATATTTCACCCCAATGAGGAAAATTGGGTAAACACCAAAATTTCTCACCAGGGCGAATTTTTTTTTAAAAACCAATCTTTGCACTTGAAAAATAGAAATTTTGGTGTTTACCCAATTTTCCTCCTTAGGGTGAAATACAGCATAGTGCTTTCTCATAGGGCTGCTAAGCCAAGACAAGTTTCGGCTTCACTGTGTCTCATCGGCATAAAAAGAATTTCTGCTCGGACGGGACATTACGTTTGATCAGTCGTTCGATTGAAGCACAAAGTGTGTTTTAGTTTTAAGGAATTTGCGTCAAGCCGGCGCTAATCTATTCCGACAATAAGTTAGTGTCGGTTTCTAATGAGGCGAAGCCGAAACGCACCCGTATTATTAGGTGCTATTAGGGGAACATGGGGAGACTTGACCAGGTCTTCAGTTAAACCTGCATAAATCTCTAAAAAAGCCTTCAATCCCTCAAAAGTCATTGAGATAGGGTAATTTGGGGAGAGATGCCGCACAATTCTTAAAATCGATCCTGCATTGAAGTTAACCATTCAATATTTGATAAAATCATTTTTATCAATTGCGACAAGTTTCGAAATGTGAAATGGTTTTTTTATGAAAAAAATTCATCAAATTTCCATGAACATTTTTTATAGGTCATTGCGGGAGAGATTCCGCATGCGCGGGTGAGATGCCGCACCATGCTCACAAACTGAAAAATGGTGAACAAAAGTATTTTTAGTATCATTGATGTTTTTGTGATTAAGGGTCTTCAGCTGAGTTTCATGAAGTTTGATTACACCTATAAATCGGCCAGCACCTTCATTTTTCTTAAGGTGGTAATACCATTTGTAGACACATTTTTTATTCAAAATTTTAAAAATATTTTATTTTTGCAACCTTGTGTAGCGGTTTAGTTGGAGTAACTTAATTAAGGGTACTGTTTATTTATATGTTTGTACGAGCGATATATTGATAGGGGTTCCTGAAAAGCAGTTTTTTATTGTTTCTTCCAACAATGTATTTATATAACTTTGGTTTGTTCTTGAAAGATTCATTTTAAAAAGCACCAATTCGTCGAAATTTTCATTTTTATCCCAAGATTGACATCACTACAAATCAATGCGTTTACTAAAATTAGTGCCTGAAACTTTAAAGAATTAACCGAAGTTACTAATACTTAGATACAAATCGCCCATTCAAATATATAAATAAATAGACTCATATTCCTATATGCCACTGTTTTAGGTCCGTTTAGGTTGTGTATATACCTTATTAATAATCTATACTTGACGCAAATGATCATATAATGACATTTCGAAGTGAAAAAAATACATTTTAGCTATGTATCCTCCGCCATCGAGTGCGGCATCTCACCCGCAATTTTGATGCGGCATCTCTCGCAATTGTATGGGAGAGATGCCGCACGACGACATTTTCCTCTGAAATTATGGATGACTAACAAGTTCCAGCTATTCAACCGATACATGATTTACCAAAAAAAAAATCGAACAATTAGAAAAAAACGAAATTTTAATGTGGTACTGAAAAACTATCGACACTCCGTGATGAAACTGGACGCACATAATCATTAATAAAAATTTTGTAAGTTAATAATAAGGATTATTTTACATCTCCAGTGTTGCAATTCTTCAAAAGACAAACTCACAATATCATATTACCGTACAAAAGTGACCCTATATACGAGATATAAAAAGTGCGGCATCTCTCCTGACGCGGCATCTCTCCCGAAATTACCCTATAATGTACATAGTTATTGTCCATGTTCATGAGTTTTTGCATAATTTTTAATTTAATTTTTGAAAAGTTACAAAAGTTTTTCTGTGATTTTTTTTTGTCAAGTCTCCCCACTGCGGGTAGGCTTGACCAAGGCCTGGGGAGATTTGACCAAGAGAATTTTGAAAAATCATAACAAAGAATAATGACACAAAAAAATGTATTTATTTTTTCATTATTGACGAGATCCTTTAGTAGCAGTAAAAAATAAAAGGGTTGCATTTAATAAATTTCCATTTTTTAATGCATTTCTTTTTAAGGATTAACTTTGCTGTTGCATGTTCACACGTTACGAAATCACTCCTACTACGGTTAACTTTGTTTACTACAGGTAAACTTCGATATAACGTACATCTCGGTTTAAAAATTATACGTTATATCGAATTGTACGTTATATCGAAGCATGCAAAATGTTCAAAGAATTGTTGTTCGTGGTACTTTATTTTGTAGAATTTTGATAACGCGTAACTAATTTTGAAAATCTTACCTACCTAGCAGTGCGAAACAACTTTTCTAATAAGAAAATTATAGTAGATCCATAAAAAGATGCCATAATCATTTTTTTTTTGCTTATATGAATTAAATTTATTGAAAATATTCTTTTTTTATTTTGATTTTAGAGGTTTTAACCTTAGGGTCATTCGCCTCTTTGTTGGGTTAGAGAAATCTCTTTAGAAAAATCTCTAACACTATGTGCGGGGTTGGGAATTGAACCTAGGTGAGCTGCGTACAAGGCAATCGAGTTACCAACTACGCTATCTCTACCTCCGAAAATATTCTCTATTCTGACTCCTTTCCTAATTATTAAATCATTAATTATTATTTTCTCTGGGCTTGTAAAGTGATTTTAATATTCCCACCGTCTGCGCCTCATACAATAAAAGCAATTTATGAACTTTAATCATTAGAATAGAGTATAAAGATCCACTTGTATCCACGATTCAAAAATTTCTGAAGATATAAATATTTCTGAAGATATTTCAGTCCGTTAACTGATTTCCTAAATACCCCAAACCGGTCGTGAAGCGTGCACAGTTGTCCGTGTAACTACAAATATGACCTCTCATTCTTTTTGTGGCATAGCATGACATGGAACTTAAACGTTGTCATTCGGCCCAGAGAATCAGATTCCGCAGTCCCGAAACCAACCAACAATGGTCACACGTATATTATCAATTTTAGATTTCAGTTAGAACTTAGAGGAGACCGGGGCTAGTTGGCTGTGTTTTCAGTTTTCATTTTTTACCGCTTTGATGTACCTAGATTTTGCAAAATAGAACACGTGGCATGGAAGGGCAGACTGTTGTCAACATCTCTTAATTTTATTAAAATGTTTGATGCGTTGTCTCCATTTTTAGAGACAAAAATATGTGACGCGGAAAAACCGCCAACTTACCCCGGCCCCGGGGTAAGTTGGCGATATGTATAGATACACCATAAAATAAGCAATCAAATGGAGAATCAAATACTTCATGGGTCCTTTTTGGAACATGCTGAATGTCTTTTCAAGAAAACTGTATATTAATCGACATTTGCTATTATATTACAGTCTCAATATCCCGGAATATTGACATTGACGCGTACTCAATAGCAAATTTTCATAGCAAGCAATAGCAAATTTTCGAAATTCTTCAAGTGACTAGCCGAAGTAAATGTTTTCTGCATTGACAAGATACACAAGAAAAAGATTTTCTTACTTTGGAGTGAATTCCAGAAATAAAAATTTTTGCATCGTAAATAGTACCGCAAACTTGCCCCGCGAGCAGCACCGCCATCACTCTAAATAACACAGTGTTTAAAATTTAGGAAATTTACTAGGTATGCTTGAAAACACAATATCGCCCAGAACTTCCACAATACAAAATGTTTTGCAACCAAAACACATTGGATAATGGGTTTCACATAACTTGAGGTACATAACGAGAGGCAGTGCTATATGTCTAATAGAAACGAAGAAAAAGGGATTCCGCCAACTTACCCCAACCGCCAACTAGCTTCGGGCTCCCCTACTGATATTGGGTTATTTATTGAGATAAATGGTTGGTTTTAATAAATCACGATCATACGCAAATGAAATTGGAAAAAAAATCGCTCTCGTAACGTTCAATGAAGTAGCCAATTCCTAACATGCTCATTAGAAGCCCAATTAGTATGTTTTAAGATTGTGTATAACATACTGAATTCTTAAAATATGGAATACATGCCTAATTGAAGATAAATTTGAACCTGAAAAATTAATTAAAAAATATGTGCGTTATATCGAGGAAAAATGTACGTTATATCGAATGACGCTATATCGAGGGTACGTTATATCGAGGGTACGTTGTATCGAAGATTACCTGTAATACTAAAAAGTATAGACTTATGTTTGAGGTGGAATTTATTTTATGGCGTGATTAACATTAACAGTAGATACCAAAGCATAATAAGTATAAAAATATTTTTGAAAAAAATTTAAGAACCGAATAGAAGAACCATGCGCTTGGTCAAGTCTCCCCATGTTCCCCTACATATGTACTAGCAGACCAGTGCCACCATCACGCAGTATCAAATTGCAAATAATCCAAGTTGGCAGAAGAGAAGGGGGTTTGTTTGTAATGCAATGTGAAAATTTCACTTAAATATTGTTACTACAATATAATTTGGTCTTGAAAAGGGCCATTGCTTTGTTTTATTATGAAAGACGCGGCGGATCCGGTGAACCAGTTTGATGTCTTTTGGCATGGTGGTTACTAGTTTGGTGTGTAAGGCGCACAAATTCATATCCGTGAACAAAACGACCAGGTAGGCTTTGCTGGCTTCCTGGGGGCCATTACGGCTGAGGTCTGGAAGCATAGATCGATTTTGAAGTTCTGCGGCCTTCGTTGCAAACTGCTTTCGGGGAGCTTTCTATACGGTGGACTTACGCACTGTTTGGCACGGGTCATAGTACGGCTAGTAGCACAACGACGGTCAAACGAATGATGTGAAAACCCGACCAACCGTTGTATAGTCGCGCGAATATGCACTATTATCGTTCTCCTGCTCGTTTTCGTGTCATGTGCCTTTCTATTCCTTTCTGCTACTAATACTAGTATAAACAAAACGAGTATGCGTCTTTCCCTCACCTTCCATCCAGTGACCAGTGTTGCCACACTGCTCTTTACAATAACATACCACCAATATTTTCAGTGAATGTTGAAAAAGAAAAAAAAATCATTCAGAAATTCCAAAAACATTCCCAAAAAAACTATGTATGCGCAGAAGACTGTAAAATAGCGTACACATTGATTATATCATTAGAATTCAATAAAATTCCAACAGCGTTACTACAGAAGTAGTTAATTTATTTTAAAAGTAAATAAATAAGTAAATAATTAAGAGGGACGGCTGGTGCAGAGCGCAAAAAATGGACTTCTTTTTATCCGCTTAATTGTTAGTTTTCAACCTCTAGAAGAGTCATCAGCGAGCGAATTTTGCAGTACAACAGATTTTTCGGTTTTCATGAAGTCGTTTTTCGAAACGCGAGCCTTTTTCTATTTTTTTTTTTGGTTTATCGAGTAACTACAAGTCAAAGCTTTACAAATCTTGTTGGATTTCCTGTGTCAGACAATATTATCAAGAGTTATCGTGTTTGCAGCGGCACTACTCGACGTGGAAATGGTTGGACGTCAACTCTTGTAACGCTCGTATGTGTGGCTCTGCGTCACTGAAAATATTGTTTTTCGTATACAATGAATGTATAAATAAATCTTAACAGTACACAAAAGATCCACGGTTGCCTTGCCTTCAAAATCGTAAAACAAAATGACCTTAGGTTTGAGCACTATACACCAGACATGGATGGGTATCGTCTGTGACCTAGCCGTAGTGTCGTGACTACATATCGGAAATGTTGTTTGAAATCTAATGATATTCAACCGAATCATTAGATTTGAAATAATAAGCCGTATGCATAAAAACTAGAATTTACTCAAGATAAGTTTGCTCAGCTCGATTCTGAGTAAAGTAAACTCTCGTAGCATTTGCTCAACTTGGTATGAATAAAAGATAACATTACTCAGCTTGGACTGTAGCATGTTCGAAAATCGAATATAGCTTTTACTCCATCATTCATCTGTCAAAGGAGACTGCGCCATCCAGAAATTTGTATTCTTTTCATCTATTGACAAAGTAGATTGCCGGATTTTCTAGTATTTTATCTATGCTACGATTATTTTTCTGGGTTGCTGATCTACCACAAGTGATTTGAGTTGTAAAATGGGCATATATAGATGACTCCGTCTTTTATGAATGCTTTGGTTTGAAATCCGTATAAATTTCGTCACACCTCAAAGCCGGATAAAACCGTTCGCAAACAGAAACTTTTGTAATTGATTATGCCCGGATCTCTAAAGGTATGCATTGGAGTATAATTTTCGTTTTGTGAAACATGGTATTATTCAGTCGAAGAACACAAGATCAGGTGCAGGATAATGCAAACCTAAGAAACTAACATGATAAAGTGGTAGTGAGTATTTCGCTTATTGGATCTTCAAATGGAACGTGTCGGCTATTCTGCACTCTATACTGCCTATAATTGCAGTTAAAACCTAAATACAAGGAGGACCTATATGTAAGCCATGTTCTGCTATACAAAAAAAACCAAAGGATAGTTACTAGAATAACTGTGGTTAAGATCAGCTTTTTTTAATTACTTCGAGAAGCTACGTGTTTTCCTCAACTTGGAACGTTTCACCCAAACAAGCGATTTTCTGTCTGACCTACTATTTTTCGGCATAAGAAGTAATGTTATTGTTGCTGTTATAACGAGATACGGATTGGACATCTAGTAATATTTGGTGGAATATTTTTCCAAAATAAATGATGAACTAAATATGAAAATTTGTTTTAGGACCGAAAAGTAAAAAAAATGTGAGCAGTTATAAAGCAGTTATTCATGTTTCAACGACCATCTCTTCTTCTACTCAAAACGCCAGCCAAGATAAAGAGAAAAGTGCTGCTCAACTAACATTCATCGTGTAACAGCATCCATGTTAAAGCGGTTGAAGGTGTGTTTAAAGACTGGCTCGAATTGATACGATAACCATGACGACGAAGCTATCATTGCAATAGATGACAGTAATCAAACACATGATAGCGAGGATCCCATGTTAAGCGTCACATTGGTTTGTAGTAACAGCTTCTATTCAAAGGAACAGTTCTGCTGCATGAAGAACGATGTGTGAGTGAAAATAAATCCATAGGTATTTTCTCGATGTTATCAGGTATACTTCGCGAACGTTTATTTTTCTTATTTGTATCTTTTAGCGCCGAAAATATCATCATCATTTTCAACGGAAATTTGTTAACTCTATTGCGTCTAAATATAAAAAGGAAGAAATTGTTGAAACTGCGCCAGCACATGCAGTAGTATTGTATCAGTACGAGTACCAATCCAACAACGACTACCGTGTGTTCCAAGCAGCAGTCTTTGGACGGTTAATTGCGGATGAGTACATATTCAATCCGTCATAGTTGCTGATATAAATGTCAAAGATTTCGAAAAAGAAAGTCCATCTCCAATATACAATGCATTGTTCAGGATGTTATAGTACCTGTAATTTATCCGAAAGCAACGTTCCCATGACCATGCTATATAAACAATTAAAACTATAGATTCAGCAGATCTTTATTTTACCAATGATTTCTTCAATCGGATACTCACAGAATACTACTTCAGTAAATCATTAGGATACCTGAATAATACAGTGGACATGATTTGCCATTTATTACGATTTACTGATATGCGCTATCGTTAGAGGAGTAAATGCTTCAAAAACAAAACAGAAAACAAGTGAGAATAGGGCGCTATTCACACATGCCATGTACGGGTCGTGTGTGTCACGTTTTTGATACGTTGATAGCATTTCTATGTAAGTATTCTCACTAGAAGTGTCTAGTATTGTGCACGGTCCCCACCGTGATCCGTCCCGCACATTTTTTCTTATTTTTTTTAACGTGATTTTAAAATCCCGTACATGGTACTCTGTATTGGGAATAACAATTCATTATAGCTCTATTTCAATTAGAGTAATCTGCCGTGATACACATAAGAGTCCCACCTGCATAGGAAACCCATAGCAAATGGGACTGTTATGCGGATAACGGCAGTAATGAGCTTTTTTGAAATCTATTAAGAAGGTATCACAATACTATATTGTGGGACAATGGGATAGCGCGTGATATTTCGTTGGCCAACAATATGTTATGATATGCATAACAGTCCTGTATACATTGTATCGGTGGTGGCAACAGGCTGATAAAATTGAGACCAAAAAACTAATACTAAGGACTAACAAAATCGAAATATTAATGTGATTATGAAAAAGAGTGTTGAGCCTATTGGCGCCTTGTTTGTGTGCCAATAGCATGTTAACTGTTAACATGCTGCCTGTCATCTCTGTTCCATAGAATAATTAACGAAATATGGTGTCATCCTGCACTTTACCATTTAAGCTAATGCATTGTACAGAAATAGTACGCGCTCTGGAAAAGGTTCAAATGGAATGTCAACTGCGTAATGCGGCAATAAAAATATGATAAAAATGGGCAGCACCCAATTAAAATGATTTGTCCTTGAAATATTGTTAGTATATTTATTTTATTTATTTATTTTTGCTTATCAGGTGAACTGTTTTAGCAAGCGTTTTATAAATTTGTATGGGTACCTGAATTGAAGTTGATTGAGGTAAAAGGCACCTGTTAGTGAAATAGGAAAAAGAGTGGCTTAGGTACACTATACATATACGCGATAAAAAAAATCACATTGATTTCCTTAACTATTTATTAGTTCTCTAATTTGATTTTCTAACAGTTTAATGAAGCAATTACAAACAAGAGTTTCGACCGTCTTACTGGAATGTCATAACTAAACACACTTAAGACAGATTTGTCTTTCTTTTAGTTCCACTATGTATATAATAATAAAATGCACTTGCACCTCACTATCCAAACAGATATTAGTATTTCGACTACTAAATATTTATAGTCTTCTGCAATGCTTGTATCAGTCCAGACTGATGTAGGCTTATATCTAATGTTACTCATCAACATGTAACTATAGCTTATGAGACAAAATACTCAATCCACCATAGTGAAACAAAGATTGTGTATGCATATCCTTTTCATTGTCTCTAAACGGCTGTTATATTCAAGTTCACTATAATAGTGGTCGAACAATCCAGGTGTTCGGAATTATGACCGAATATATATCAAACTTCCAGGTTTCTCCATCTTTGGCCGTCAACTCTCCAAAATTGGTTCAAATCAGTGAAGGTCGATTACACTTTGTGCGAAATGACCCATATATTTTTGGTTGGAACTGTCGTCGCATAAGCGATGATGGCACCACTGGCATATGCGCAATTGAGTGTAACGATATTTTTTACGGAACTCATAGTGTTATGTCTGTTTGTCTGTGGTTATATGTCCATCAATTCATCAACCCATTCATGCCCATGTTTTTGTGGACAACAACGTTTTTAACCTGCTATTACTTTTGATTTAGGCAAGATTTTCTCACAAAAACAAGTGAGGCTAATAAATGTGACTATTGCCTTTCATTTGAGTATTAAAAGTTTCAAGGATCAACTCTAGAACTGAAGTTATTGCAATTCGACTGAATGCATTCAGATGGATCAGTGCTGCCAGGGATAATTTACGATGACGACTGGAAATAATTTTTTTATATATCTTCGTTATGTTGCAATATTATGGAAAACTGATAAAACTTATCAATTTATATTGTCTTTTGCTACGTTTTCACGCAATTGGACTATTGTTAATATTCTAGGAGAATTGTATTGAGCATCGAAAGGTAAAAATTGAGCAGCTTCTAGCACTGCGAGAAAAGCACCTATCTTTATGAAAAAAGCTTTTCGTGTTTCTTGACTCCATTGTTTTCAAGGAAAAATAATTTTGAAACCCTACATGCACGAGAAAAAAGTTGGGCATGAAAGGGTTAAGGGCCGATTTCTTCACCCTCGCTTAACTTTTGAACTAGGTTCACCAGAAAGTTTAAACCTAGCTTAAGCGCTAAGCCAGGTTTAAACTTACTTACGTAATATCATATCCTTGAGTTTTAAATATCTGAGAAAAAAGTTGGGCATGAAAGGGTCAAGGGCCGATTTCTTCACCCTCACTTAGCTTTTGAACCAGGTTCACCAGAAAGTTTAAACCTAGCTTAAGCGCTAAGCCAGGTTTAAACTTACTTACGTAATATCATATCCTTGAGTTTTAAATATCTGTAGGCTCGTATATGTAAGGAGCATCATAAATCCGGATACGCAGTCACATTACTGCAGGAAAGTTACATATCAGCTATGAAGTTTCCTAATCGGATTCACAAAAATCACATTGATAATCCTCAGCACGCTGAACAGCTGCCATGTGATAATTGAGTTTGCAATGTCCAGTTGGCGCCTTGACTAGAATGCTACAATTGTGCTTGGAAAAATGCAACTTGTTCATGGACAGTTTCGGGCTTACATTCGGCAGAAAAGTATTTGTTTGAACGCCAGTTTGCAAGCTACGTCAATGGTTGGCATGTTTGGATCAAGAGCGAATCTTGTGCTATATCCAACTATTCGACAGTAGAAGAACTGATTCTGAACCAACAAAGCCAGTTGCAGCACCTGTTCTAGGCAAAGCCAAATTTTGATAGTACGTGAAATGCTGAGTTATTCGATTTGAGTTCGACATGCGATTACTAATTTCGATATTGAATCTACCGAACTAAGTGATGTAGGGGCAGTCTGACTGTCAGAGCAACAATAGATTATTTTACGGCAAATTTCTTGTTAAAGTACTCATTGTACGCCACAGAGAACCGCGAATATTTCTGCTTGGAATACGGTGCAGTATCTATTAAGAAATGTGATTGGTCTAATTTCATTTCACGACAGTAGACACCGGCACCGGCTGGCCCTTCAACAAAGAACCGTCAGTGTAACAAACTACGTAGTCTTTAAATTGTTAGCCCGAACAACCATTCATCGCGAGGAGGAATTTTCACATCGAAAATTTTAAAAAGAAAACTACATACATGATCACTGGGACCGAGTATATATACTAGGGTGACAATAAAACGACCATTTTTGAAATCACTAATCTACACCCCCTAGCGTCGCACAGAGGAGTAACTAGAACAAATTCTTGGCCAAAAACCAAAATATTTTTTTTTCCGATTTTTTGTTTCGTTATATTTTTTTCACATACCTAAGCACCTACTGTATAACGTGGCAAAATTAGGAGTATATCAAAAATTGTTAAAGAATTTTTGCATGTATGCCCAATGGTGATATTTTATGAGATATTTTAATCGTTTTCGTTATATATTCAGCAAAATCGCTTTCTAGTGAGGGATCATCCATAAATGACGTAGCATTATATGGGGGAGGGGGGAGTTTTGTATTTTGTGATGATGTGTGACGACAGGGGGGTAAGGGGTCATGTCATGCTACGTAGCTTTTTTAAAGGGGAATAACTAGCATCGTCTTTTATTTTTTTTTTTTATTTTACGGGTCAAGGGGGGGGGGAGAATCACCGCCAAGCTACATAATTACCAGGGGGTATTTAGAGGTTTGTGACGAAATGCTACGATGGGGGAGGGGGGTGTTAAAAATCACTCAAAAAATGCTACGTCATTTATGGATCGTCCCTGATGATGACTGTATTAAATAAGACAATATTATTACAAAGGTAGTTCAACACAACCTTTTGTTTAACTTCAGCTTAAAACTAACTAAAAAAAAAAACTTGCTGTGTATTGCACCAACTTTAAAAAATACCCTTTTTAATCATTTTATTCCAAATTTCAATGATAAAAAAGTTACATTATACGGCTAGATCCGGCAAAGTTCCTGAAGCAGTATTACAAAACAAGATTTCAGCTATACAAAAAATATTCGAACTCTTCCGATCTTGTCCGATCCACCAATCCCAAGCGATTTGAAAATATTGAAATTTTTACTAATTTGAGGTACACCGAAAAGCTGTAGGGCCAAATATTATGTTTGCCAAAACGTATCTCTATGAAAATATGCACAGGCGTCCCTTTTCTTCTCCCTTTTCCACTGATCAAATGTTTATGCAACTGGAAAAACAAATGTATTCACAAAGATTACCTAGAAATTACTAGTATTCGAAAGGATACAGACTCTGCACTGGTAGGTGGGTAGATGCCAATTGTTCCAAAAACTAGTAATTGTCTATTTTTAGTTCATATTAAGGCATAATAGCAACAATTGCAGCAGTCATACGTCTCCCAACCTTTGAACGGAACGGATCGTTATATTTCACAGTGGTGTTCGGTGTGTAAATTTTAGTGAGTGAAGGTCATCCTTTGTTCGTTCGTTAGCTGCCATTCTGCTGGTGCCGGCAGTAAATCCAGTACATTGTTTTCGCTGGTGCGGAACAATCGACGTTGTTTGCAGATAAGTTTTGCTTTATTTTTTTCCCTCGTTTGCTTTCTTTCCTTTTCCCTACTTTTACTCTACCTTGTAATTAAATAATAAGACACATCCCCGTTTATATAACGCTCTGCCCTCGTGCTTAAATGGCCGAGGGCGAAATACCATCTGATGTAATCATGGAAGTCCCTGATCCCCCTAATACTCGCATTGCTCCCCGTATAAAGCAGTACCCAGAAGGTTCCTCTGGGCCATGGGTGGTATATTTTCGGACCGGAGAGAAACCGGTTAATATCTTAAAACTTTCTCGAGATCTGACAGCTAATTACCCGGCCGTAACTCAGATAACACGTGTTCGGGCAAACAAGATACGTGTTCTAGTGAATGATCTCGGCCAGGCAAACGCGATTGCTTGCTGTGAGCGCTTTACGCGGGAATTTAAAGCGTACGTGCCTTGTGTGGCCTGTGAAATCGATGGGGTAGTGTCCGAACCGGGCCTGAAATGCGAAGAACTGTTGGAGCACGGGGTTGGCTGCTTTAAGGACCCCTCTCTTGAACAGATTAAGATCTTAGAATGCAAACAATTGTATACCGCAAACACCGAGGGAGGCAAGACTACCTACTCTCTATCAGGCTCGCTTCGGGTGACATTCGCCGGGTCCTCTCTTCCCAACTACATACTCCTTGACAAGGTTCGCCTACCAGTTCGCCTGTTTGTACCGCGGGTCATGAGCTGCAGCAATTGCAAGCAGTTGGGCCACACAGCCACATATTGTGGAAATAAGAAACGATGCGGCAAATGCGAAGGAGAGCATGAGGATGACTCTTGCGACAAAGAAACTGAAAAGTGTATTTGCTGCGGGGGCCCTTCACATGCTCTTAAATCATGTCCTGCGTACAAGCAGCGCGGGGATAAAATTAAACGCTCCCTTAAGGAACGCTCAAGGCGTTCTTATGCAGAAATGCTAAAGAATGCTTCGCCATCTGTCCTGTCCGAAAATCCCTATGCTGGTTTGGCTAACGTTGAGCAAGAATCTGACGACCCACGAGAGGGAACATCTTTGGTTAACCCAGGGGAATCCAGGAAGAGGAGAAATCCAGCCTCCCCTATATTGCCTCGTAAGGGTGCCAAGGTGTCGTCCACTCAGAGTGCGCCATCTACAACCAATAAATCCAACGGAAGTGATGCACAAAAGCCGAAGCAATTTGCTCCAGGACTTGGAAATATTAATTCTAACAAGGAGTACCCACCACTTCCAGGGACATCCAAAACCCCAAGTGTCCCCTTTTTTCAAACAGATACTCAGTCCAGTAGCGGACTAATGAAATTTTCTGACATAGTGCACTTAATTTTCACAGCTTTCAATGTTACTGATCCTCTTAAAAGCCTTCTGATACGTTTTCTCCCTATAGTGCAAACATTTTTGAAGCAGTTGACTACTAAATGGCCCCTCCTTGCATCGATCGTATCCTTCGATGGCTAAGTCATCGAACGAGGTCACCGATTCGATCACTGTTCTACAGTGGAACAGCAGAAGTATCCTCCCGAAAATCGATTACTTTAAATTTTTACTAAATAGTTTAAAATGTGATGCTTTCGCATTATGTGAAACTTGGTTAACTTCCGATATAAATCTCAACTTCCACGACTTTAATATAATTCGTCTGGATCGAGAAAACCCCTATGGAGGAGTACTTTTGGGGATCAAAAAGTGCTATTCTTTCAACCGAATTAACCTCCCTTCGACACCAGGCATTGAAATTGTCGCTTGACACCGAACGCTTTGTAATATCACGGAATCCTTACCGGCACCGCGGCTAGTTCTGGAAGACTTTAACTCGCACGGTACGGTATGGGGCTGTCTTCATGATGATAATAGATCAACATTAATCCAAGATCTTTGCGCTAATTTCAACATGACCATCTTAAACACGGGAGAAATGACGCGGATTCCTACACCACCAGCACGCGCAAGCGCGTTGGATTTGTCGCTTTGCTCGACATCGCTACAGTTAGATTGCATGTGGAAGGTGATCCCTGATCCCCACGGTAGCGATCATTTGCCTATCGTGATTTCAATTGCTAACGGTTCAAGACCATCGGAAACAATCAATGTCTCATATGACCTCACACGGAACATTGATTGGAAGAGTTACGCGACCGCGATATCCGTTAAAATCGAATCCACTCAAGAACTTCCTCCGGAGGAAGAGTACAGGTTTTTGGCTGGCTTGATTCTCGACAGTGCGAATAAAGCTCAGACTAAACCAGTACCCAGCGTGAATACCCATGGACGGTCTCCCACCCTGTGGTGGGATAAAGAGTGCTCAGAGCTGTACGCGGAAAAGTCCACTGCATATAAGGCCTTCCGGGAAGACAGGTTACCCGCTAGCTATCAACAGTACGCGTCGTTAGAAAGACGAATGAAGAGTCTAATGAAAGCCAAAAAACGCAGTTCTTGGCGCCGGTTCGTCGACGGGTTAACGAGAGAAACAGCGATGAGCACTCTTTGGGGTACGGCTCGACGTATGCGTAACCGTAATAGTACCAACGAGAACGTGGAATATTCAAACCGTTGGATATTCGCTTTCGCCAAGAAGATCTGTCCGGACTCTGTCCCGGTATAGAAAACGTGCCGCGCCGCGTCTCCTCACGATACCGCGAACGAAACACCGTTTTCGATGGTGGAGTTCTCACTTGCTCTCTTATCGTGCAACAATAACGCCCCAGGGTTAGACAGAATCCAATTCAACTTGCTGAAGAATCTGACACTGCAAAAAGGCGCTTGTTGAATTTATTTAATAAGTTTCTTGAGGGTAACATTGTCTCTTATGAATGGAGGCAAGTGAAGGTCATCGCCATCCAAAAACCAGGAAAACCAGCCTCCGACCACAACTCGTATCGGCCGATTGCAATGCTGTCCTGTATTCGGAAGTTGTTCGAGAAAATAATCTTGTTTCGCCTCGACAATTGGGTTGAAGCAAATGGCTTACTGTCAGATACACAATTTGGCTTTCGCAAAGGCAAAGGGACGAACGATTGCCTTGCGTTGCTTTCTACAGAAATCCAAATGGCCTATGCTAACAAAGAGCAGATGGCATCAGTCTTCTTGGATATTAAGGGGGCTTTTGACTCAGTTTCTATCAACATTCTGTCAGAGAAGCTGCACCAGCATGGTCTTTCACCAATTTTAAATAACTTTTAGCTAAACCTGTTGTCTGAAAAGCACATGCACTTTTCGCATGGCGATTTAACAACATCGCGATTTAGCTACATGGGTCTTCCCCAGGGCTCATGTCTAAGTCCCCTGCTCTACAATTTTTACGTGAATGACATTGACGATTGTCTTGCCAATTCATGCACGCTAAGGCAACTTGCAGACCGTCGTGTTACAGGGCCCAAAGCTGCCGACTTGCAAGGACCATTACAAAATACCTTGGACAATTTGTCTGCTTGGGCTCTTCAGCTGGGTATTGAGTTCACCACGGAGAAAACTGAGTTGGTTGTTTTTTTTCTAGGAAGCGTGAGCCGGCGCAACTCCAGCTTCTATTAATGGGTGCAACGATCAACCAGGTTTTCACATTTAAATATCTCGGGGTCTGGTTCGACTCTAAAGGTACCTGGGGATGTCACATTAGGTATCTGAAACAGAAATGCCAACAAAGGATCAATTTTCTCCGAACAATAACTGGAACATGGTGGGGTGCTCACCCAGGAGACCTGATCAGGTTGTACCAAACAACGATATTGTCAGTGATGGAGTACGAGTGTTTCTGTTCCCGCTCCGCTGCGAACATACACTTCATCAAACTGGAGAGAATCCAGTATCGTTGCTTGCGCATTGCCTTGGGTTGCATGCACTCGACCCATACGATGAGTCTCGAAGTGCTGGCGGGCGTTCATCCGCTAAAAAATCGATTTTGGGAACTCTCATATCGATTGCTCATCCGATGCGACATTCTGAACCCGTTGGTGATTCAAAATTTCGAGAGGCTCGTCGAGCTTAATTCTCAAACCCGTTTTATGTCCTTGTACTTCGACTACATGGCACAGAGCATCAATCCTTCTTCGTACAATCCCAACCGTGTCCGTTTCCTAGATACTTCTGATTCTACTGTATTCTTCGACACATCCATGAAGGAAGAGATTCGTGGAATCCCGGACCATATACGCCCGCAGGTGATCCCCAATATATTTTATAATAAATTCCGAGAAGTCGGCTGCGACAAAATGTTTTACACTGACGGATCAAATCTCGATGGGTCCACTGGCTTCGGTATCTTCAACAATACTATCACCGCTTCATTCAAGCTCAATGATCCCGCTTCAGTTTACGTCGCAGAGTTAGCTGCAATTCAGTACACCCTTGGGATCATCGACACTCTGCCCACAGATCACTACTTCATCGTTTCGGACAGCCTCAGCTCTATCGAGGCTGTTCGTGCGGTGAAGCCAAAAAAGCAACTCCCGTATTTTCTGGGGATGATACAGGAGTCCTTGTGTACGTTATCTGAAAAATCTTATCAGATTACTTTTGTTTGGGTCCCCTCTCATTGTTCTATCCCGGGCAATGAAAAGGCCGACTCATTAGCAAAGGTGGGCGCATTAAATGGTGACATATACGAAAGACCAATCTGCTTCAACGATTTTTTTAGTATTTGTCGTCAGAGGACGCTCAACAGTTGGCAAACCTCGTGGAGCAATGGGGAACTTGGACGATGGCTACATTCGATTATCCCAAAGGTATCAACGAAGCCTTGGTTCGGGGGGATGGATGTGGGTCGGGATTTTATTCGTGTAATGTCCCGACTTATGTCCAATCACTACACCATGGATGCGCATTTGCGGCGTATTGGGCTTGCGAAGAGTAGTCTGTGCGCTTGTGACGAGGGCTATCACGACATCGAACACGTTGTCTGGGTATGCGCCGGGTATTGTGACGCTAGGTCTCAGTTAAAGGAATCCCTTCGGGCCCGAGGTAGACCACCCAATGTACCAGTCCGAGATATGCTGGCAACTCGTGATTTCCCCTATATGTCCCTTATTTATACCTTCATAAAAACGATAAATATCCCAATTTAGCCCCTCTCTTTTATTTCTCGTTTTTAGAGTTTCCTCCTGCCTTGTGGAACCGATCAGCTCCAGAGTGCCACTATGTAACCGCCGTCGCCCTTACCACTACGCCTGCATAGAAGGAAACTGAAGCGAGAGCGACTCGAGGTCCGATGACTTTTGAAGGATTCCCCGCGGGTCCGAAGAATACCATCCGCCAATCCGGTACTCGACGACTTACTAGACTGAGGCGCAAATTTGTTTCGCTGATCCCCCTCCCCCCCGTTCGAGCGAAAGTTGCAAGTTTTGCTCTTCTTTCCCTGTCTCTCCCCTGTCCTTGATACAAGTGCTGCTACACTGATGCGGAAATAAGCCACCCTCTGAATATCTTGACCAAGCATAAGTTTTAGTTAAAAAATTCAAATTAGTATTCTGTATTTCTAGTTTTAAGATAGCTATAATTTTTACTCTTTATTGAAACTCTTGTCCTCCATCTTGTAAATAGAATTGAATCCCTAGTTTTAAGATTTCTGTGAAGTTTCTCATAAATATTTGTTCCCCCTTTTGTGTACTAAACTATATTGTTAGTTTTAAGATAACCGTAAAATATTTCGTAAAATACTATTACTCCCCCTCTTGTATATCAAAGTGAATCCCTTGTTTTAATTTTTTTCATAAAAAAATCTTTTGGCCCTCTCTTGTATATTGAATCTTATTTCTAGTCTTAAGATAGCTGTAAACTTTTTTTTTCCTTTGTAAAAAAAATATTTCAACATTGTAACCTCCTAGTTTTAAGATATCCAAAATGTAAAAACATAAGCATTTGGCACCGCCAAGCTAACGCATTTGTGCCTATCAAATAAACGAAATGAATAAAAAAAAATTGCAGCAGCAAATAATTTTGGCCAGGATTCGACCCCAATTACTCCTCTGTGCGTCGTTCCAAATCATGAAAAAATGACACTGTCCAAATTTGAGCGAAATCGGTTAACCCTAACCCCTCCCCCAAAGAGCTTAAAGTTTGTATAGGATTTTTGGCCAAAATGTATGGGGAAACACTCGCAGTTCACAAAATCGCCGCTAGATGTCGCTGTAAACTTCCGATCACTGACCTAGGAAGGAGTTAAGCTTTTGAAGATATGCTGAACAAGTTTGTCGAAGACTGCAAGACAATCCAACCAACCGTTAGAGTTATTAACGTTTAAAGTTGGATACTGCTACTTAACATTCGCAAAGGGCGTACTTCGCTTATCTCATGTATGTGAACCACGAGTGAAGGTGAGACAAAGTTAGGAAAAACTCATATATCTCTGAAACGATAAGAGATAGAAAGTTATGATGTTCCAAAAAGTTGTAGAGGAATAAAAGGACTTTTTGGTTCACTAGAAAGTTTCAGGATATCTCCGCAAGGTGGCGGTAGTGAGCCAAGCAATTTAAAGGGAATACTCCTATCTGTATAACGGTAAGAGATGGAGCATTTGGATGCTCTACAAAGTTGTAGAGAAGCAAAAAATATTTTCTTTTCTCATTTGAAAAATGCAGAATTCTACCACATGGTGGCGCCAGTGATCAAAATTAATTCAAGGTACTCCTATCCATACAATGGTAAGAGCTAGCGCAATCTGATGTTCTGCGAAGTTATACAGCATTTCAAAGGCTTTCGTGTTTTGTTATTAAAATTGGAATAAGGACGCATATATACTGTGTGTATGAAGCTTAAGGGGTTACATACCTTCTTTATTTTTCAAAAAATCGAATTTTTTTATTCCTTGAGAATATTTTTCCAAATTTTATAGAGATCCGACTAATAGATCGAAAGTTACAGCGCTTCCAAGCGTGCTTCGTCTACCAAGCGCAGTGGTAACTTTAAACTCGATCATCTCGAAATACCGATTTAAAAAAATGGTTTTCCCGTGATCACGATTCCTGAAATACTACTGTCTTTATTTTTTTAAATTGATCGTAATTAATTTTTCTCATTCCTTAACAATTCCTTTTTTATGTTTGTTTTGTAGATGATAATTTTTTAATACAATTTTAAAAGCCTAAAACAGCGATTTATTAGGAAAAACGTTCACGAATTCAGGAAAAATGTTGAAATGTAGTCTCCGGTTACTCAACTAGGTTGACTAATAGAAACCGACTAAAATTACA
This sequence comes from Topomyia yanbarensis, assembly GCF_030247195.1. Classification (NCBI taxonomy): domain Eukaryota; kingdom Metazoa; phylum Arthropoda; class Insecta; order Diptera; family Culicidae; genus Topomyia; species Topomyia yanbarensis. The sequence continues at coordinate 201,306,191 of NC_080672.1, read as the reverse complement.
ATTATTTTATTTAAGATGTGTGGTGCGGGGCACGAAATTAGCGGTAACCAATCACGAACTGGTTTTAGTTGGGTGTTGTAAAATCCGTTTTTTCGTCGTGCATGCTACTCTCTATCAGAAATGAAAATAATATCCTCTGCTAGTAGTAGGTAACGACACACATTGATTCATCCACCAGCCGTATACAGTTCACAAATATTTTTTACCGGTATTGTACAGCCCTTGTAACCCTGTACGTTCTAAACAGCTCTACACAAAAAATTGAAATAAAACTGTAGCGGATCTACATTTAAAATTTCTCATCATTTCAGTGTCCGGTTGGTGCATCATATTGAAGGCTCTGACCGAGATGAGCTGAAACATTTCTTTATTTCCAAGTAGTTTTTATCGAAAGATTTTTCAAAACAGGTTTTCGTTATTAATGCATGTCATACATACCCCAAATTTTATACAACATTGTTGAACTTATTTTCGACAAATTCCGAAAATTGATTAATTCCGTGCAGTATGATATGAAAAGATATGAGCGTTCCAAACCTTACATGACTCTCATCCCGAAATTTTGAAAAGGGCCCGTATATTGAATGATAAGTCGTTAGCCACGACAAAAACGGAACAGCACTTCATAGTATAGTGGGTTCCGCCGCGGTACAATTTTCGAAAAAGTACACTTTTATTGGCTTACTTTGAGGTCCTAGAAATAATGTTACTGTTGAGTTACTTAGTACTTTGGAATGGACAGGGCTCCAGAATGTAAATTTAGCAGGAATTTTATCTTTTTGCTAAAATTAAATGATTTAGCCTTACAATATGTTTGGCAAAGTTGTTGTATTTTACAAGCCCTTTATTTTGCTTTAAACAGAAGCTAGGGTGGTTCTAACTTTAGCAATATTTAAAATGAAACTTTTGAACGGTTCGCGATAGAGCTTGACTATTATCGACTAAATTGTAAAACAACACATTTTAGCCAAATTTGCTGAAGACACGCAAGCTCTAGCTTTTATACTTTCCATTGCCCGACAAATCCAAATGTAAGCTGTAAGGTGTTCCTTAAAAACGGTTTTATTTCTATAAAAAGTTTTCATTTTACACTAAAGTACCCTATGGACAGGAGTACAAGATTATTTAAGGGTGCATAATTTTCTTTAAAACTCCAACTACCAAAAATTTTTCGTTTGAAAGGTATGAGAACTTTTTTATAAAAAAAATATAACTTTTTCATATAGCATTATCTTCGAATAGGACACTTAACATTAAATACCGTTGTTGTCATATGATATAGCATGCTTTGTAGTATAGATCGCGGAAAATGGCAAATACAATATTTTTTACCTCTTGCAATATTTACTCATAAAAGAGTTTATTTTTAGTAAAAAGTATATATAACTTTCTAACGAGAGATGCTAGAGGTTCGGTACATAGAGACAAAATGCTCTCCTTCAAAATATCTGAAAGTTTTTCTTACGTGATCCTCATGAAAAATTAAAACTGCAAAAGTAATATAAAGAAAACCATTTGTTAAGGAACATCCTATTTTTTTGGTAAATTTCTTGTAAAATGGAAAATACACGACATAGAGTTCCAGTGTCTTCGACCAAGTTTTTTAAAATTTTATTTTCTACGAAGCTCTATCTCGAACCATTTAAAAGTTAATTTTAAGATTTTAAAAAATTAGAACCACCCACATTAAAACGCTAGGTTTTATTATTCAAAAGATATAAGAACTTATAATATCAAAAATAGAATTTTTGTAATCAACTTTATGAACTTTTAGAAAATAACGTATTCGTTATTTTTTGCTCAATTATAACTCTAGTAATGACCTTAGTTATACTTGAAAAAGAATTATTATTTGTTTGCCCCAATGAGTGATATTGTTATTGTTGGCGAAAAAGTTCTCATAACTCATCAGCAAAAATAGTTAGATATAATAGTTGCCATGAAACAGATATAAATAGTTGCCATGAAACAAGTAATTTTCCTTAAAACAATCTTAAAGTTGTCTGTAGACTACTTCACTTTTAAATCAATACCGCAAAAATTATTTGACTAAAACAGTTTTACTGATAAACACTAAGAAACACCCTAACCTTCAAGTTTAAAATAAAAGTATTAGTTGTAAAATGAAAAGTATGATAGGTAGAGCTCACATGTCTTCAGCAAACTTTTCCAAGATTTGTCGTTCTACAACTTCGTTGAAGGTTATTTGGCTCTAACTGGAATAATTAAAAAGTTATTTTTTTGATCTTGGTACAATTACCCTATCTGTTATTTTTTAACAAAAAGAAGAAACCCACAAACTACGAAAACTTCTCCAAAGACTTATTAAGGCTAAGTTGTTTAGATTTAGAAAAATCTCAAAATTCCTGCTAAATTTACATTCTGGACCACTGTGGAACGGTAATCCTTATTTCTATGACCTCACATGGACTACAATTCCAAAGTATTGAATTGAATTGTTCAGTTTGGAAGTTTTGTGTGGTATCAGATACGACAAAAAATTGACCATCGGGTCTTCAAATGGGCGTAGTATCCTTTGCCTACTACCAAAATATCAGTCCTGTACTCGTATAACCAATATCTTTTGAATTGGGTTCGCAGCACATGGCACGTCTTGAGGCGACCAACGAGCACCGACGACAACAACATACACTATATTCCTCCGGCGATAGCGAGTAACATGCGCGATGAACCGCATAAAATACCCAGCTGTCGAGACGATCGACCCATTCTAGAAGATCTGTAAAAGCAAAATTCAAATATCTGGTGATGTGGTGATCTGGTGGGCAGGTAGCGCAAATGGCATGCACGCTTTGCTTATTTGCAAAAAAGGGGGATGCTGAATATAATAGAAGCACAGCGCGAATTGAATTGTAGCCTACTTAGGTATTTATCCCAGGCTGGCAATATTCTAGCACAATATAGTACTTAAGCCCTGTAGTCCGCGTAAGAAAACAGAATATATTTCGAGTAGCCTATTTTTAAGTTATAAGTGAGGCCAGATTTGATGAAAAAGTCACTAATTGGCATTCGAATGACCCTAGTAGTTCTCACCCATCACCAAATTATCAGCCCTGTAATCGTGCAACCAATGCTAGTCTAACTGGGTTCACAGCGCATTGTGTACGCTGCAGCGAGAGGTAATAAACGAGCACTGACGCGCGGCACTATACACGACATCTCTGAGACAAGAGCGCTCTTAAAGTTAGTCAACAGTTAGTTAAAAAAATTAAAAATGCTATATAAATGAATGCAATAGGAGAAATATAAATGGGGTTACGAAGAAATTTAAGAATATAGGTTTTATCATAGCATGATAATCTTAAGAAAACTTTGTAACATGTTATGAATTATAAAAGAATCTCTGCACAAGAAATAGGAGTAAAGATTCGAAAAAATTAGAAAACAATCGAAAGGTGTATTAAAATATATTCATACTCTATGCTGTTTGCACCACTAACCGGCCTTAATTCTATTTTTACAATGAGACACGAAAGCCTTTGAAATACTATATAGCTTCGCAGAACATCAGATTGCACTAGCTCTTACCGTTGTATGGATAGGAGTATTACCTTGAATTAATTTTGATCACTGGCGCCACCATGTGGTAGAATTCTGCATTTTTCTAATGAGAAAAGAAAATAATGCTACTCTACAACTGTGTAGAACATCCGAATGCTCCATCTCTTACCGTTGTACAGTATTATCATTAAATTGCTTGGCTCACTACCGCCACCTTGCGGAGAAATCCTGAAACTTTCTAGTGAACCAAAAAGTCCTTTTATTCCTCTACAACTTTTTGGAACATCATAACTTTCTATCTCTTATCGTTTCAGAGATATATGAGTTTTTCCTAACTTTGTCTCACCTTCACTCGTGGTTCACATACATGAGATAAGCGAAGTACGCCCTTTGCGAATGTTAAGCAGCAGTATCCAACTTAAAACGTTAATAACTCTTTAACGGTTGGTTGGATTGTCTTGCAGTCTTCGACAAACTTGTTCAGCATGTCTTCAAAAGCTTAACTCCTTCCTAGGTCAGTGATCGGAAGTTTAGAGCGACATCTAGCGGCGATTTTGTGAACTGCGAGTGTTTCCCCACACATTTTGGCCAAAAATCCCATACAAACTTTAAGCTCTTTGGGGGAGGGGTTAGGGTTAATCGATTTCGCTCAAATTTGGACAGTGTCATTTTTTCATAATTTGGAACGACGCTAGGGGGTGCAGGCTGCGAAATTTTTTTTTCATATAAGTCATTATCACCCTAATATATACTCATCTCCAGAATCCATTGAGGGCCACAATCGTGTGTGGCGTGCGTGCTCCTTGTTTCTGGAATACATATAGTAGTTTAAGGTTCAATAGTTCCTCTAGAGCAGTAATAGGTGTAGCCATGAACGCACCAGTCATCGCCATCAAGACCAACCTCTAAAAATGGGTTAACCTTGATTGGATTGTTGTGACTTCTTCTTTCTGCCATCACACAAGGCACTCGTATGCCAATATTGGTCTAAAAATTGTGTGGATTCATTGAATGAATTTGGGTTTGAGTCTCCATGATTTTCCGAATGGAGAGCTGCATTGGCCGAAGGCCATACAAGCTCTTTTTATTCTGAGATCGATGAAAGTAGACCAATGCCATTTTATGTCAAGAAATTACTCAACGTACTTAACTTGATCTGCGACAATGATTGCAGAGTCAAAGAACTGCAACGGATAAGCTCCGGTTGTAATCGTTCGTTGCGTGAAAAGCACAACTTATGTTTTATTTGGATTAACTGATAATCCCACAAGACAACAAATATGAACTTGCTACATTAAATCAAAAAACTATATTAATGCATATACCGCTGATCATTATATGACAATTATCGGTAAAACTATATATGGGAAACCTAAGCTCATAAGGATATTGGCGACAAGGATCCATAAAACAAGTGACAGTACACCACCTCGAGAACATCCGCATACAATTAGTTTCCGAATTTCTCCTTCTCTCAAAGATGAGCACAAATAGCGGTTGTTAAGCATTTCGTATATCCAGTTCATGATATATGAAGGTACAACAAGATCCCGTGCTGCTTCCAAAATGATTTCGAAAGACACGTTGTCAAAATCACCTTCAATGTCAAGAAAAACTCCTTAAGTTGATTGCTGTTGGGAAAAAGTTTTTCAGTTTTGTAGGCATGCAACATGATGATTGTAGTGATCGATTAAACTTTCCACTAATTTGAGGAGGAAGGAGGCCAGACTAATCGGTCTAAGGACCTGGTTTAAAAGTGAGGGTGAAGAAATCGGTCCTAAGACTCTTTGGCTCTTCATAGGTAATACGGCTTTGGGAATGAATTTTACAATTATTTCCCGACACGCTAGTGGAATGTATCTTGTTGCAAGACTACAAAAAGAACTTTTTTCAAATTAGGACATCAAGCATTCATATGCTCTTTGAAGTATATCTAGAATGATTTAATCTTTTCCCAGAGACTTATACGGAGCAAAATTTTAGTCAAGCCCAAACGCACCAACTTGATCGATTCGTTTGGCACAATTTTACGTGCAAATGCCGAAGAATCAGGGCTACCTAGAAAGAGCTCAGAAGCGGTCGTCGGGAATAGCTCAGTACAGTTTGGAAAGTTTGTATCAAAAAGACAGTTGAGTACTTCATTTTCTTTACCATAAACATTTCTTCTTTACCATTAACATTTCTTATTGAATTCCGATTTCGAAAGTAGCTTTTTTAATCTATTAGCTTTGTTGAGACTTGAAACATTTGTACAAAGTATTTTCCAACAATTTCGTTCAGAAAATTAAAGGGCGTTTCTAAAAGCTTTGCGAGCCAACTCAAAAGCCACCGACCGTCTCTGTTCTTCTACATAACGTTTTGAATCTGGTAAGTTCGGCATTCCTTCCGGGTAGTACGCGTAACTCAAACTGAGCAAGCCTCTTGATGTGTTGCTCCTACGAGTGAGTTTGTTTTGCCCACGACCTCATCCAAAACACTTGGATCGTTGGAGAACACCCATGAAACCTGTTCGCTAAGCCCTCTTCGCAGAGATCCCAGTTCGTAAATTTTTTATTACGAAATGTGACGATATCTAGCCAGACGTTTAAATGATCAAAAAGAAGCTCATTCAGCCCGTGCCAATTTGTCAACTTATGCGTAATACTGTCGGATCAGAGAATTACATCTAACAGCTCTTTCCTGCCAGATCACGTAAATTTTGAGCGATTTCCTAAATTTTGTATATGCATATTTGTGCTTAACCTTAAGAGGTTGGACAGATAATGGGCAAAAATCGAAAACGAAAAAAGCAGTTTTTTTCAACACCGTGTGTTAGATCTTTATAAATATTAATCAGCTTATGTAGAATGTTGTTACAGTACTGCTGATTGATTTTTATGAAGATCTAACATATGGTGTATGGAAAAAACTGCTTTTTACATTTCTTACAAAAGAATTGTATAGGATTCGCTCAAACTTTGAAAACTTTTTCCGAGGCCCGGAGGGCCGAGTCTCATATACCAATCGACTCAGCTCGACAAATTGAGACAATGTCTGTATGTGTGTGTATGTATGTATGTACAAAATGTCATGTAATTATCTCAGCAATGGCTGAACCGATCTTAATAAAATTAGTTTCAAATGAAAGGTCTAACGTTCCCATTTGACACTTTAATTTTTGATTTTCGATATGTTGTTTACTTTCTGAGATATGGGCGATTTTGTCAAAACGCGGCAGGTTTTTTGCAAATAACTTTCGAAAAATACAATATTGTCCCATAAATAAATAGAAAGCTTGTTAAAATACCTTCCTAACAAGCTATAAATTGCCAAAATCCGTGCACCAGCGGCGGAGATATTAAACATTTTGTATTTTTAGTCCTCGCTTACCAATTTCCACTAATTAAAAATGAGATTGTTTCATATAGAGTATTGCTTTACTGGTGTTTTTTTGGGGGCAAAGCTAAACCGATTTTGAATGTCGGGGTATGAAAACACATCTACGTGATTCAAGGAATTCGATGTTGAGAACATTTTGTGAATTACCTTTATAATAAATTAACTATTTCTCGAAAATCAATATATAAGTTCACTTCAAAGACAAAATAATGCGTTGATAAAGAAACAGTGAGTTCTAGTATTTATTCCTTGGATTAGGCATTGCATTCAATCATGAGGTATATGTTGGGCGGTATATCAATACACAGATCAACAAGTAATTCACCTAGTAGTGAAATAAAAGATTTCTAATATAATTATACTGGTGGCGTCACCGAATGCAACTGTAACAAGCCCAAAAATCTAGCGAAAATTTAGCTCTTTTGCAAGATTTAGGTTATACTGGTTATGGCGCAAAAATTACTACTTACATTATTTATGATAAGAATGTAAGAAATCAATATATCATAATAATATACCTATAAAAATAATGTCACTGCATTAACCATCATTTGCCATTCCTCACACGCCCCCCCATCTCTCTCTATCCTCTCTCTCTCTCTCTCTCTCTCTCTCTCTCTCTCTCTCTCTCTCTCTCTCTCTCTCTCTCTCTTCTCTCTCTCTCTCACTGTCTCTCTTCTATCGCATCTATCTAGCTATTTCTGTATCCATTTCTAAGTTGCGTGATAAGATCTTCTGCCAATCTGAAATATTTATTAATTGTAATTGCGAAGGTTTGAGAAAACAAAACTATTTCTGTTGCTACATCAATTAAACTTTAATTCAATTGTATTCAAAGCCTGTATCTACACTATAATTAAGGAAATTCATGGCTATATCAGAAAAATATTTGGCTTAACTGGGAATATGAAAGTTTGACGATGAAAATTTTCAAAAGAGACATTCCACGATAACTCTAACTGATATTTAAACTCTTCGTATCTATTGAATTTTGAATGAAATATATGCTCAAAGACTGAAAGCTGAAGCCAGCAGGATTGGACTTGCCATCAACATTTCGAAGACAAAATACATGAGAGGAAGAGGTTCTTGAGACGACAATGTGAACCTCCCACCCGAGTTCGAATTGATGGTGACGAAATCGAGATGGTCGACGAATTCGTGTATTTGGGCTCACTGGCAACCGACGACAATGATAGCAGCAGAGAAATTCAGAGACGGATCTTAGTGGGAAATCGCGCCTACTTTGGACTCCAGAGGACGCTCCGGTCGAACAAAATTCGTTGCCGCACGAAGTTGATTATCTTCAAGACGCTGATTAGATCGGTGGTCCTCTACGCCACGAGACCTGGACTATGCTCGTGGAGAACCAACGCGCCCTTGGAGTTTTCGAACGAAAGGTGTTGCGTACCATCTATGGTGGCGTGCAGATGGAAGACAGAACGTGGCGCAGGCGAATGAACCATGAGTTGTACCAGCTGCACATTCGTTGTATTGGTACGAACTTTCATGAAAAATAACGGATCAAAGACCAAAAATATCCACAAATTAGATCTAGGAAAAGAAGTCTCCCAAAGTACCCACTCTCGATGGGGGATGCAACTACAATGTGTCTTCTAACTTATCGTCGTCCATATTTGGATATACTGAGTAGTTTGAACCATTTCTTTTTCACAGTATTGGTCTGTATAGGACTTATTTATCCATATTTCCTGCACGAGAATTCCGAACGAAACAATATGTAAGCTATAAGGATGAATGGAAAGAGACTGCATTGCAATCAACTGAATGCACGGCTTTTATGCTATCGACATAGCCTAGACAATTCACACTATTTACTTCAATGCAAATGAAAACTTTGAAATATCTACCTGTCTCATTCACGAATCGCATTCTCCCTGTCGTTCTCTGTTCAAGGGGCTTGAAAGCACATGTGACCTTGTCTCACTTTACTATATTCAACTAGCTAATACCCATCGCGCGTTGCTGCGACACTCTGCGAAATAGGAGGAAAACACAATTTGTTCCAAAGCGCCATCTGGCGGGCAGATAATCTCCAACTAATAGCACACAAACACGCCCCATACCAAATAGCTACTGTATGCAAATTTTTACGGAAATCGGTTAAGCCGTTTGGGAGTCTATAAATCATATACATACAAACTTTGACTTTTATATATATATATAGACTAGCTAATACCCATCGCGCGTTGCTGCGATTTTCAACGAAATAGGAGGAAAACACAATTTGTTCCAAAGCGCCATCTGGCGGGCAGATAATGTCCAACTAATAGCACACAAACACGCCCCATAACAAATAACTACTGTGTGTAAATTTTTACGGAAATCGGTTAAGCCGTTTCGGAGTCTATAAATCATATACATACAAACATTGACTTTATATATATATATATATATATATATATATATATATATATATATATATATATATATATATATATATATATATATATATATATATATATATATATATATATATATATATATATATATATATATATATATATATATATATATATATATATATATATATATATATATATATATATATATATATAGAGAGAGAGATAGATAGATAGATAGATAGATAGATTGCGCGTTAAAATACTGGACCAGTAAATTCAATTCTGTACATAAATCTTTTATTCGGGAATATTTGACCAAAAGGTAAACTTCGAATTCCAAAGCAAATTGAACGTTCCAGGTTCCTGATAACTAATTAAGATCCAACAATAAAGTAGAAACACCAGATAATATTAAAACGACGCCGTCAAGTAAAGAAGCATGAAAACAAAAAGAATAGAACCAAAAAAATGAAAGCCATAGAAAGTCCATTAAATATTTATTAGCCTTTACTCAGAAGATGGGATTTTCAAAAACATTTAAAAACTTTCTGTTGTAATGGTTCTCAAATTCGTACAATCCGGTTTATTAATTTTCTTTATTCAAACATGTTTTCAGCTTCAAATATATGACCATTTCATTTTAATTAAGTATTTCATTCCGCATCTTTTTATTCGTTTTGTTCATCTGCGTTCATTTTACTTATTTTATTCGTTTCATTCTTTGGATTCACTCTGATCAGTTTATTCTTTTTGTGCATTTTACTCATATCATTCATTGTTTTCTTTGTATGCATTTTATTCATTTTGTTCAGTTTCTTCATTTTAATAATCCGACTACTTTTTCAGCTTTAATCATTTCATCCAAATAATTTATTTGATTCAATTTATCTCTTTATATTAATTTATAACCTTTTACCATTGTTCAATTTTTCATTTTAATCAATGCATTTAATTCTGCTCATTTTCTTCTTTTTATTCATTTTATCACTTCAGCTCATTTTGTTTATTTGATTCGTTTGTTTTATTTATGCATTTCATTTATTTTTTACTTTATTCATTTTGTTCATCCATTCTTTTTGTTCATTTGATCCATTTCATTAATTTGATTCATTGTATTCACTGGATGAATTAAATCAATTCGATTCATTTAATTCATTTGATTCATTTAATTAATTTGATTAATTTGATTCATGTGATTCGTGTGATTCATTGATTCATTGATTCATGTGATTCATATGATTCATTTGAATCATTTGATTCATTTGATTCATTTGATTCGTGTGGTTCATTTGATTCATTTGATTCATTTGATTCATTCGATTCATTTGATTCATTTGATTCGTTTGATTCATTTGATTCATTTGATTCATTTGATTCATTTGATTCATTTGATTCATTTGATTCATTTGATTCATTTGATTCATTTGATTCATTTGATTCATTTGATTCATTTGATTCATTTGATTCATTTGATTCATTTGATTCATTTCATTCATTTGATTCATTTGATTCATTTGATTCATTTGATTCATTTGGTTCATTTGATTTATTTGATTTATTTGATTTATTTGATTCATTTGATTCATTTGATTCATTTGATTCATTTGATTCATTTGATTCATTTGATTCATTTGATTCATATGATTCATTTGATTCATTTGATTCATTTGATTCATTTGATTCATTTGATTCATTTGATTCATTTGATTCATTTGATTCATTTGATTCATTTGACTCGCTTGATTCGCTTGATTCATTTAATTTATTTGATTCATTTCATTCATATCTTTAATTTTATGCATTTCATGTTCAGTCATTCGTTTTATTTCATTCAATTTGTTTGTATGAGTCAATTTAATCTATTATTCTTATAACTATTTCTAAATATAATCTTAATTTTTATGTAATAACCTAATCTAATTTGATTCGTGTATATTATAATTTATGCATTTAAAAACCTATTGTTTCATTTTTTGCTTTACTTTTTTATTTCGGTCGTTTTGTTGATTTCTATAATTTATTCAGTTTATTCGAGATTTTATTCGTGCAAGACTAGAAACTGTTTTCATCGCACCTCTAGTTGGGTGCCTACTTCTCGTGAGTTCTGCAAACTAATCCAATAGTGAAATGTGTAAGAAATGTCTCATCTCACTGCTAGGTGGATTAAATCGGTTTTTATTTTAGATTTTCGCCCATTCTCTGATCAACTTTAAATATTTCATCAATGAGATATATGTGGTGCCCCAAATCATGTGATGGGCATTTGTAATACTCCCGCTTACAAGTTAAAGCGCATTTCTGCCTGAGTATGGTAAAACCTTTTTGAAATCATCATGCAGAAAATATGCCGAACAATGGACGCATTTCCTATTTATGTTATTAAGAGTCATATAGACTATGACAGTACAAATATTGCGAGTTATGGTCCCGGATACAAAACATTCGTCAATAGCTCTATTCATAACTATACGTGCACGAGGCATTTCACGTAGATTTGTAATGGCATTTTTGTTGAAATCCACAAAGACGGGTTTATTAGCTTTTGAACATAGAAGTTTCCTTTGTGAGAATACGGTTTTGAACAAAAACTATGGAAATTTCATGCACTGTGTCACAGATTCGCTTGACGCACAAAGGTAAGATCTATGGTACTCAGTGCATGACTGCCCTATATTAGTTTCTCCAGCCATTCAACCATCGGCATGTAAAAACATCTTGCCTTGGGGACTTCTGTTTCAAGAAGTCCAGTGGATCGATCCTTGGCTGGAATTCTTCAATATACGCGGATGCCACACAGCCTATAGCCTAGTTTTGCCCGGATAAAAATAATCAGCCTTAGGGTGCTTACAGAGTGGCGGCGAGAAGCTGAACTGGGGCAGGAACTGACATTAGAATGCGAGAAACCAGCTTGCTTCAAATCAAAAGGAGGATGTCAGAGTGAAAGCCGAGCGGATCTGTGTCGTCTGCCTGCGATTACTCTGACATGGTCCATTTCATGTGTTGCAAACAGGTTTCTCGCATCTCGCACTATAATGTCAGTACCAGCCCCAGCTCAGCTTCTCGCGGCCACTCTGTAAGTACCCTTATTCTGCATTACGACAGATCGCTTTGTAGAATGTGATTAGCCTTCTCAATAGTGACAGTAAAATCAAACGGGAGTTTGATTCGATCGAACTGCATCATTTCGAAAAATCAATCCGTCGTAATGCAGGATGAAACGGAATGACTGTTATCAACCTCTTAGTGGACCATAGATACTTAATATACCAATTCGGTTGGATTACGTTAAATTAATGAATTGAGTGTTATATGGCCATCAATTTATTAATTAACCTGAAAGCAAATGCAAATATGTATTTGCCTGAAAGTATAGCATATAAGGCAAAGGTATCATAAGCCACCTGTCGTATCTTTGAGTACAGATAAAAATTCACGTATCACTACTCTACAATTTTCCTGTGAATTGAGAATCGACTGCGAAATCTGTCGGAAGAGAAAGTTGGAGTTTCGCAAAGGGACTGCAATAATACAAAGTGGCGCCACATAAAATATACGAACAGCTATAGGCTATTCTGTAATTTTTAAAAAGAAAAAATCAGTGATTTTTCACTTTTTAGTTTATTCTCATGTCACTTTTGAATTTAAGCGATAACAAAACACAAAGCCGATGATCTGGAGGTCTTTTCCAGTATTATCGCATGTAAAGTTCATATGAACAGCTGTCACATCGATAATTGGAACGGAACCTCTATGGATCGTGTTCTATTTTCAGTTGAATTCGTTTTTGCAATTGAAACGTCAAGATGTGTCTCTTCCGCTCTATGTCGCCACAACCAACATGGCCATTGCAGCTGTTTGAATCAGTAGTTGTCCTTAGTTTTTCCAAAATGCGGGTTGTACATAAGAAAACAAGGAAACTTTTGACGATCGTACTGCTCGCAAAAATATTCTTCCTGTTCAGTGTGAACCATAACTGATTTGATAGTATATGGCCGTAGAAAATTCTATTGTATTCGGCAATGGAACACCATTTCTATAAGTTGAGGAAAAGAGTATTAGCATACAACTTACTAATTGAAATATAATTTACCCGATTCAGAACCGTTGCTATCTGCTGTAAGGGCCAGTTTGGCTTTGTTAGTTGTTCAATTTTTTCACAACAAAGTTCAATTCACTATAATTTGCTAAATAATTTACTTGTAACTAAATAAACAAATTGAATAAAACAAAAATTTGACCAATAAAAAAAACTTTAGCTTTCTACTAAGCATGCTCAGAAGTGTACTTCGTTTGCTCAACGTTTTCTGAGCATTTGCTCAAGATTTCACACTTTATTCATACGGAATCAGATGTTCGAAAAATAAACACGCAAATGGAGAAAGCAACTGCCAAAGCAAAGTTTTATTCATACCAACTTGAGCAAATGCTCAACGTGGCAGCTCGACTACTCGATTCTTAAAAAGCTAAGCAAATGCTAATTTTTATTCATACGGCTTAATATGTTTGAATGACAATTTTCAAATTCTTCTCTATGATACCTAGTCATGATGGTTCGGAAAAGAATCTTTAATGTTTTTATTGAATTCAAAGATCGTTGGATGCTGTAGAATTCTGTCAGAATGACATGATTGGTATTTGTGTAGGTCACTAACCAGCTTTAATTTTACCATGTGCTGCGCGTTGCAGATTTCAAATTAAACCACTGGACCGATCAAATGAAAAAAATATATATAAAAAGTTCGAAATATATCTTTCACTTCTACATTCATGTCTTTTTACCATATAAAATAACCCTCATCAGAGCTAAAAGTTTTTAAAATGTCCAAAGTAAGGTTATATCACAGATATTACCCGAATAGAAATGTACAGTAACAAAACTATGATTTTCACTGTGACAGTACAGTAATTTTACAATAATTTACAGTAAGTTTTAGTGTTATGCTACAATACCAAAACAATAAACTTTGACGTTTTTATAGTAAATTTCAATGTAAAATGGTCTTATACAGTAAAATAGGGGGGGTGGTTATGTATCTTAACAGTAAAAAAATCGATTTTTCTTCATACATTTTTTTCTCGAAAACAGTAAAAGTTAATGTGAATTTACTGTTTCAGTTTTTTGCTGGACAGTAAAATTTATTGTTGCATGAAATTTTATTGTAAATCTACTGTGAGAACTTTACATCGAACAATGTTGAAACAGTAATAACTATAATATTTAATATTTCTGATTGTTTGTAGGGTAAATGATATTGTAAAATTGTATCCGGGTACCCACACATTTTCTCCAAACAAAAATTGAGGGAGCCCCAAACTACTGGTAATGCGTGGTTTTGTTCTGCTTCACAGTCGTTAATCGTTAGAAAAATTTGTTGGCCAAAAACTCAAGGAAAACTTTTATTTAAAAAAATGTCCCCAAAGTTTTGGCCTTTAGAACATTCATTTTACATTATAAATATTTTTGGCGATTCATGCATTTTGAAATCTTCTGGCGTCAATAATTAAATTCCGATTTAAAAAAGCGGAAAAAAAATTCTACGGTTTTTGTTCGTTTTCGTAGTAGGAATTGACATTTTATTTCATTTTTAGATATTTTTCAAATTTTTTCTCCATTTTCAACATTTAGAATTTTTTTGAAACTAAAAAAATAAATGATAGCAAGCTAAAAATTGCTTCGGTTACTTTTTCGAAACAATAAAAATTTTCTATATGGTTTGGTGGGATATTAAAATTAGAGATGGTCGGGTTTCAATTTTTTCGAGCCCGAACGCGAAAATTTCAAATTTGAAAACCAGGAACCCGACCCAAACCCGAGATGTTTAAATTTATAGAACCCGAGCCAAACCCGAAACCCCATCTCTAATTCAAAATGTGGCTATTTGTATTGGTAACTTCCTTATTGAACATCTCTAGTTCTTGATATAAACTTTGATTTTAAACCCCGTCTATTTTTTCAAAAATTGTTTCACCACGGGTTTTGTTTCCTGATCTTGTGTCGTGTTATCATGATTCAATGAGCGCTACCGCTTAATTATACCGAGATTATCCGCAATAATTAAATAAGGGTTTCAGGAGTAAAGTTTCAGTAATTCCAAGATTATGGTTAACTGCTGCTAGATCGGCGTGTCTGATAATAAATTGGAATATATTGGAGTATCTAGCATACCGACATTCATAGCTAGTTGCTAGGTATGCATAAAAACTCATCTTATGGCAAACTAAGGCGATTCGTATTCAACTATACTGTATTCGTTCCAATTAAATAATGTAAGTGCTCCTTTTCTTCTCCGAAAACCAATTAACCAACTGATACCAAGCAGAGTTACGAATATTCAAATTCATTGATTGCAAATTGATCATATTCAGCCGCATTTATTTTTAATATTCAGTGACGCAGCTGAAAACGTCAATCCAAATACAAATAATTTGTATTTGGTCAAACGAACAAATCGCTCATTTATCCATACAGATTTTCATTCGTCTCCGATTTTTACACGAAGCAAACGTGCAGCAGCGAATCAAACGCATCACAGTAGGCCCTGGCACAATGTAAGCGATGATAATTATTGTTTTATATGCTTTACCGACATTTGAAAACGTTTGCTTAGATAATTTGTTAAATGAACATTATTGTACGATATTCAACTGCATGAAAAACATGGATTTTTGAATGAGTATTTTTTCTATTTACCACGAGTCGCATCAGGATCATTTTCAGTTGTCAAAAAAGATCTTCGATTATTTTTAATTCTGATAACAAGCAGTTCGCCTCAACTCATTTCTCAAGATTTCGTAGGATAATTTTCTCCAATAATTGCAATTTTATTCGAGTTACGAGTTATGATCGGAGTCTGTTTACTGGTTTTGAAATGAAATATCTATCACTTGTCTTCTGTCACACGCAACAATATTCTGTTTGAAAAATAATAAATTAAGAAATTAAACTACGGTACAAGACCCATCTACCGATCAATCAACAGCGATTTCTACTTCCAACGCTCTTTAAAAAACAATGCTAAAAGGCATTTCAATTCGATCTTCGTTTTCAAATAGAATATTTAATCAACTATCAAGAAAAAATACACAAATTTGTAAATGAATTGGCAGACAGTGCAAAATAGCCAAAAAGCCCAACAATTCTAGAGTGCCATTCACCGATCACTACAAGTAATAGATATCCATTTGCCGAAAATTCTAGGTTTATAATTTTTTATTACCGACAAATTAGCTCCAAACATGTGTTGCAGACTTTGTTCATTCGGTTTGTGTATAATTCACTTAGAAATATTGTCCTTACACAGTTTTATTAACAGTTGGCTTTGAGTTAAGAGAAAAAAAAGCGGTAAAATGGCAACGGATTTAATGCAGCATTCAAATATAACTATTTGGAAAAACCTGTTTTAATCCACCTAGCGGTGCAATTGTGCCTTTCTCATTTCTCTAAACTATGGCACGGAGGCTTTTTATGTTCAACATAATTGTGGAAATGTCCATTACATTCTTAGTACACTTTGCACTTATACACAATGGCATGCCAGCCACGAACTTGATGAGCTACGTGTCGACGGTGAAACACTTGAAACAAAAAAATATCATACTCCATTAGCCTAATCATCATTAGATCAATGTTATCTGCTTGCTAACTCATTTTGTCATGCGGGGCTGGGTATGTGAAGAGGGCGAAAGTCCCATGAACGAACGACTCCCCAGCTTAAATTGGTATGCTTTGTGATACAATGGTGGTTTAAAGATGATGGGGTTGAAAGGGAGGGGTATGAGGGCTGGATGGGGTGGTGGTCTGAGGGGTGATTTAAGGAGATTTTTAAAGGAGGGGCGCGAACAGTAGAGGGGGGCGGGGGTGTAACCCCTCTCCGTAAACCATCAACTACGCCCCTGTTAAAATCCAGAAACACTAAACGAGTCGAAAAAAAAAATTGGCCGGGATTAGGTTGACGTTTTTCAGAGTGATTGCATAACCTTTCTATATGAGAAAGGCAAAAATGTGCCAAAATCCAAAAAAGTGAATCGTAGTCAAATTTTTTTTTCGAGTTTGCATCAAATCTCGACGTTTCATGCACCTTGAACACATTTAGCATCAAAAATAAAAATTCTATTTTTAATTTTTCCTATAGTTTATATGAGAAATTTCTATGTGGCCGCATTCTGAAACCCGTAATTCCGGAACCAGAATTCCGATCGATCCAAAATTCAATAGCAGCCGATGGGAAGGTTGCACCTTTCATTTGAGACTAAGTTTGGGCAACTCGGTCCAGCAATCTCTGAGAAAAATGAGTGACATTATTTGACACATACGCACATACATACACACACACACACACATACACACACACATACACACACATACACACACATATACATACATACACACACATACAGACTTTTTCCGATCTCGACGAACTGAGTCGAATGGGATATGACACTCGGCCCTCCGGGCCGGGATTAGGTTGACGTTTTTCAGAGTGATTGCATAACCTTTCTATATGAGAAAGGCAAAAATGTGCCAAAATCCAAAAAAGTGAATCGTAGTCAAATTTTTTTTTCGAGTTTGCATCAAATCTCGACGTTTCATGCACCTTGAACACATTTAGCATCAAAAATAAAAATTCTATTTTTAATTTTTCCTATAGTTTATATGAGAAATTTCTATGTGGCCGCATTCTGAAACCCGTAATTCCGGAACCAGAATTCCGATCGATCCAAAATTCAATAGCAGCCGATGGGAAGGTTGCACCTTTCATTTGAGACTAAGTTTGGGCAAATCGGTCCAGCCATCTCTGAGAAAAATGAGTGACATTATTTGACACATACGCACATACATACACACACACACATACACACACATACACACACACATACACACACACATACATACATACACACACACATACAGACTTTTTCCGATCTCGACGAACTGAGTCGAATGGGATATGACACTCGGCCCTCCGGGCCGGGATTAGGTTGACGTTTTTCAGAGTGATTGCATAACCTTTCTATATGAGAAAGGCAAAAAACGAAAAGATGAATAATGGAAGTGTATATTATATTGATGTTCTACGTACTATTTCCATATTTCACTTTATTTATAATTTCTAAATTCCGTGCAATATTCGAGTCACAACAATTTCGCCGTCAAATTGATCGGTAAATGGAGGCCTAGCGGTGGATGGGCTCTGCACGGTAGCGTCTTTTTGCAAGAAAGATTTTTCATCGAGTTGAATTTGATTGTGTTTTGACCCTGAGCATTATTGTTGAATGCTTGGAATTTAATGGAAAACTCCATCATTGTCATGGGTGAGTCAATTAAGACATTTCTTGCATATCGAATGATATTCTGTGCAGTATTAGAATCTGGGCCTTTACCTTTACCTTTCGATTTCGAATTCTTCTGACTGTGTTCCAAAGAGTACCCAATGATGTGTCTCTCGACAAGTCATCCACAAAGTGTATCAAGTAGCTGTTTATTTAACGCGGCGTAGACTGTCAATTTTCTTAGCCAAATCATACCTATCTTTTTCTTTTCAAATAATTTGCAGGTGTACGCTTGGCACGAAAGAAATTCTCTGGGATCGATTTGTTAAGGGGTTACATGCCTTTTTGTGCGAAAAATGTCAAGAAAGTTTGAATTTACGTAAAGGCATAAAGCAATGATTTCATTACATCAAACTTATAGTATTTTGGTAGTACATTTTTCAGTGGAATAAACAAGCATAAGTTCATGAATATATATTAATAATTGGCGGAGTTATGGCTTTTTCCCCAAAACCCTTTTCTATTTAAGAGGTTTACGGTGATCACGACCGAAGACCAATAGATCAACTAATATCCCAAAACTCCAAAAATTCCATTAGTATATGAGTATTCCGTACTTTAATGATTAGTTGAATAGATAATATTTTTCCTGCATTCGGGAAGCTCTTAAAATTGTATTAAAAAATTCTCATCTACATAACAAAAATTTATGCATAAAAAAGGAATCGTTAAGGAATGAGAAAAATTAATTACAATCAACTAAAAAAATGAAGACAATCGGTTGAGTGGTATTTCAGCAATCGTGATCACGGGAAAACAATTTTTTGAATAACGATATTTCGAGATAATCGAGTTTTAAATTGCAAGTCACCACTGCGCTTGGTAGACGAAGCACGCTTGGCAGCGCTGTAACTTTCGATCTATTTTTCGGATCTCGATAAAAAATTGGAAAAATATTCTCAAGGAGTTGTACTTTCAGATAAAGTAATAAAAAAATTCGATTTTTTGAAAAATAAAGAAAGTATGTAACCCCTTAAGCTTCATACACACAGTATATATGTGTCCTAATTCCAATTTTAATAACGAGACACGAAAGCCTTTGAATAACTGTATAACTTTGCAGAACATCAGATTGCACTATCTCTTACCATTGTATGGATAGGAGTATTACCTTGAATTAATTTTGATCACTGGCGCCACCATGTGGGAGAATTCTGCATTTTTCTAATGAGAAAAGAAATTAATGCTACTCTACAACTGTGCAGAACATCCGAATGCTCCATCTCTTACCGTTGTACAGTATTATCATTAAATTGCTTGGCTCACTACCGCCACCTTGCGGAGATATCCTGAAACTTTCCAGTGAAACCAAAAAGTCCTTTTATTCCTCTACAACTTTGTGGAACATCATAACTTTCTATCTCTTATCGTTTCAGAGATATATGAGTTTTTCCTAACTTTGTCTCACCTTCAATCGTGGTTCACATACATGAGATAAACGGAGTATGCCCTTTGCGAATGTTAAGCAGCAGTATCCAACTTTAAACGTTAATAACTCTTTAACAATTGGTTGGATTGTCTTGCAGTCGTTGACAAACTTGTTCGGCATATCTTCAAAAAGTTAACTCCTTTCTTGGTCCGTGATCGGAAGTTTGCAGTGACCTCTAGCGGCGAGTTTGTGAACTGCGAGTGTTTCTCCATAAATTTTGGCCAAAAATCCCATACAAACTTTAAGCTCTTTGGGGGAGGAGTTAGGGTTGACCGATTTCGATCAAATTTGGACAGTGTCATTTTTTCATGATTTGGATTTCATGACGATGCTAGGGGGTGTAGATTAGCGATTTCAAAAATGGTCGTTTTATTGTTACCCTATTGCACACACACGCATTTGCCGAACTCGACGAGTATAAGAGTTTCGGTTCTCCGGGCGTCTGCTATACACTCTATTTTCAGGATGATTGCATAACCTATATACAGGAGAAAGGCAAAAAGGTTTATAAGGTTCGTTCAAATGAAATTCGGTAGCAATCAATGTAAATATTATACCCTTCATTTAAGACTAAGATTGCGAGAATCGAGTCAGCAATATATGAGAAACAGGTGTGAATCTAATTTCGATACGTGGCCATTTTTTCGAATTCCCGGCATCTTCAACAGTTTTCAAAGTGGTTAAAGAGACAATGATTTGCAATTAGTGGTCTGGACCAACAATTTTAAGCAAATTAGAACTCATTTCTATTAGCTTTGCTTCTTAAGATTTGATTATACCGGTTTATATAGGAATTTCGCATGTGATCGCATACTTCAACCCGTTACTCAGGAACCAGAACTCCGATTCTAATGGAATTGAACAGTAGTCAATTTGGATGTTGTAGCTTTCATTTGGAACTATATTTGAGAAAATCGAGTCAGATATATCTGAGAAGCAGATGTGAATTCAATTCAGGAACTTAGCTACCTTTCCGAAGCTTCCGGTTTCGCCGAAGGTTTTCAAAGTGGTCAATGTGTGTTTAATTGGGCATCAGTAAACTGAAACTATAGGGGTGACAGGGGCTGGTTGGCCGAAGGGGCAGGTTGGCCGAGTGCCTTTTATAAAAAGGTTATTATGCGCAGTAGCGACATCTATAGCAATTTTGGTAAGGTATTAGGTCGCGCATATACCGACGAAGTTTCAGGTGATACTGATGAGTAAATTTTTGTTTTTCTAAAGTAATATGTGTAACGCGAATCTATTTACATCCGATTTCCAAAAATGTGGTACCACTGGAAAGGGTATTCAAATCCCAACAAAACAGTATAACGGTTGTAACCTTACTTTTGTTTTTGTAAATCGTGATTGTTCTCGAAAACATGCATTGGGGTAGGTTGGCCGAATTTTGTGCGGGGCTGGTTGGCCGAGTTGTTCAGCTTTTAGCGTAGAGCAACGTGCACCTTTATATACGTGAAATGCTAACCTTTTCTGAGTGAAATAGGATACTTACCACAATAGATCTAAATACTGGTCGCCTTCGTCTCCTATAAAAAATGCTAATATTGATGGTAATAAGCAATAACAATAAATTAAAATTGTTGTCAAAAAGAAAGCAGAGTTAAGTGCCTACCATTACAGATTAGAAATTATTTATAAAAACAGATGATTCCAATATAGCCCTTTCAATTTTTCCTTATGAAGATTTCCTGGCAAGATTTGTAACAGATCAACCCAACCCCGAACAAATCTCGTCCATCAGCATAGAATCCGCTGCAGATGTAAGCCTGCCTGAAGTCGTCAGGTTATCCTCTAGACGAGTGCAAAATCTGATTCGAAGAAGGGCCAAGGTCGTAAACGCGCATCGACTCAGATTTTGACCGATTCCCCAATAAAAGCAGCCTTTAGAGGAGAAGACAAATGAAAGAAGCGTAAGCGTGTGCTGGCGGAAGGAAAGAAAATAGCGGTAGCTGTAAAAAAGGTCACTAATGCTGCCGAAACAAAGTCTAAAAAAGACAAAAAGTAAAGAGTGGAGTTTTTTGCACCTCAAAATGAATTGCAATGAAGTTTTCTCACTAATAAACGTTTTCCACTGATGCATTTGATGTGTTTCACTTATTTTGCCCAACTCGACCACCCTACTTCAGCCCTGGGGTTGATAGACCGATTTTTCTTTCCGCCTTAGATTGGTAATAACTTTTTTCATGATTTTGTTTCATGAATGAAATTTTTTACATATTTGCTCAAGTGTTGAATCTTCATTACAGCACAAACCGTTTATTAAAAAGTCTAACAAGAAAGAGTACAGAAATTCCGAAGGCAAAACTCGGCCAACCAGCCCCGGTCTCCCCTAAATCCAAGCAATTCAGAAGACATTTTATGAAGCTATGCATCTCTAGATAACATGCTGATTCCGATTTATATGGGAATTTTATGCGAGACCATACTCTTCAGCCCCTAACTCCGGAACCGGAAGTCGGAATTAAATGAAATTCAATAGCATCCTATAGGAACGTTGTACATTTCCGAGCGATCTCCGAGTAAATTATGTGCATTTTTTGGTCACATACATGCATACACACATACATACGCACACGCACAGACATTTGCCGAACTCGACGAACTGAATCGAATGGTATGAGAGACTCAGCCCTCCGGGCCGCGGCTAAAGAGTCGATTTTCCAAGTGATTGTATAGCGGAAAGGAGGAAGGCAAAAACGCTTTTAATCCACCTAACAGTGTGATGAGACATTTCTCATAACTCTTATCACTCCCATCGGATATTATATCGATTGAGAATATTTAGAACTTGATGCTTTGCGAAGTTTTTGATAACACATACTACATAGAACATGGTAGGATGCAAAGAAACATTCAAATCAGCATAGACAACATCAATGCTAGAAATCAATGGGCGAAACCAAATCAACGGGAAAGCGGAAAAATGGCCCATAAAATAGACGGACAAACGATTTGTGTAGGGAAAACTGAACTTACCTAAAGTGCTGCTGCTAAGTCGAAAAAAATTAATTTTGAATCCATTTGAAGTGCATACTCTCAATAGCGTTCCCTAAAATTTCCAATTGCAGCTCTTAATATAACGCTGCCTCTGAAGTGCTTGCGTGCATAGTTCAAACTTCGATATCGACTTTTATTAAAAGTGACTTCTTAGTAGTATCTTTGATTTAAATTATTATCGCTAATACCAAAAAACCTGTTTTAATCCACCCAATGGTGCGACCGTGCCTTTCTCGTTTATCCAAACTATGATTCATTAGATGGTTATGTTCAATATAATTGTGGAAATGTCTATTACATTCTTATTACACTTAGAAGGTCGACGCTGATACACTTTATACAAAAAGTATAATACTTAATTGACGTAATCAGCAAGTGTTCAATGTTATCTTCATGAGATTAGAAAAACTGCAAAATATGTATAATTTGCAGTATAGAGCAGAATGCTTATTGAGAATAGGAGATTTTGAAGTAGAATACTTTTAACGGATCAATATGGGGGTCCCTTTTCAAAAATTTCTGCTGAGATATTTTCCTAGTTTTCAAATGCGAATAACTTCCGTTATACTGATCGAAATCGCTATATTTTTGCACTATCTGATCGGAAATATGTGCACGTATATTGTATTTGATTCCGTAAAATGTACGTCTATTATAGATAACGAAAATAATGTATTTTGTAAAGGGGGTAATTATCTGCGCTGACAATTCAACCAAGCAGCGAGCGGTGCTAGGACTGCCTCATTTTTATCCAATGAACTTCGCCAGGTATAAAAACGGCACATAAGAGAAAATTCTTCAGCTTGCTTTCTGACCTCGTAGTAGCTGCTAAATTTTGTATCAGCTCAAACTCTTCGGTTGGAATATATTCAATGACTGCCACCAGGCATCATTCCATCCAATGATGTACAGGCAAGGCGTGCATACAATGATCAGCAGATATCGCAGAAAAAGCAGAACGCTCTTTTTCAATACGCGGATTGCAAGTATAGGGGTGGTTGTGTGCGAGAGACCCCGCTCTCTTGCTCTTCAAGGTTGGACAGAGAATGGACAAAAATCGAAAGCGAAAAAGCAGTTTTTTTTCCCAAAACGTTTGTTAGATCTTATTAAAAATCAATCATCTGTATAATGTTGTTGCAATACTGCTGATTGATTTTTATGAAGATCTAACACATGGTATGGAAAAAAACTGCTTTTTTTGTTCTCGATTTTTGCCCACTCTCTGTTCAACCTTAAATTATGCGTGGCGGGCTCAGATAAATTCATCATTTGGTTAAGTTTCTTTTGGCAGGCGGTAGTGCGATTGACGATGACGATTTTAATAGCATTGGTTGTTGGGTTGTGTGAAGGAGATGATGTTGGTTTATTGGTTACTGATATAAAATGATTCTGCCGTTGTTTTGATACTCGGGGCAAACTGGGACAACTTTTTATATATCATCTATGTGTATGCTGCTGCACAGTTTAATTGTATAACAGCTGCATGTATGACGGGATTTGTACATCCACATTAAGACCGGTTTATTTAATGTTCAGCTAAATAATTTAACTTATTTCGCAGTTCAACTAGTGAAATGCTCCATTAAAAGTAATGTCCTGGCACTACATTCGTTGTTGGTCATTGTTATACGTGGCAAGTGATTTACGTGAATGTAATGCAAGCGTATGTACGGGTAGATGGGGTGAAATACACTGCTAAGAGAATATAATCATAACTTAGCTATAGACTATCAATTGGGAGAAGTGTGTGTGTGCGTGTGTATGTATATATGTGACCAAAAATATGCACATCGGTTATTCAGAGATGGCTGAACCGATTTTTCAAACTTCCGGTTCCGGAGTTACAGGTTGAAGAGTGGGGTCACGCATGAAATTCCCATATAAATCGGAATCAGTATGGTATCTAAAGGATGCAAAACTTCATAAAATGTGTTCGAAAATGTTTGGATTTATAGTTTCAGCTTACTGATGCCCAATCAAATCCACATTGACCACATTGGACAATTTCGGTGAAACCGGAAGCTTCGGGAAAGTGGTTATGTTCCTGAATTGAATTCACATCTGCTTCTCAGAAATGTCTGACTCGATTTTCACAAAATTAGTCTCAAATGAATGCTAGAATATCCCTATTGAATGTTATTAAATTTCCTTTGAATCAGAGTTCTAGTCCCTGTGTTACGGCGTGAAGAATGCGGCTACATGCAAATTTCGCTTATAAACCATTTAATCAATATATGTATAAATGATGCAAAAATAATTAAAATGGGTTACAAATCGCTTGAAATTGTTGGCCGACACTCTTATACCATTCGACTCACATCGTATAGTTCGGAAAACGTGTGTATAAGTATGAGTGTATGTCTGTGTGTGACCAACAATTGAGCGTCGGTTAGTCGGAGATGACCGAACCGATTTTCTCAAAACAAGTCTCAAATGGAAGGTATAATATGCAGCTTGGTAGTATTATCCCCCTCCCCTTCAGGAATCAGGAGTCAGAATATATTGGTTTAAATGGCACGTTCCCCGTATGTAGTCGGGGATTTGTGCATTCAAATGGAAGGTATAATATGCAGTTGGGTGTAGTATAACCCCCTCCCCCCACTTACCCTAACACCTTCATCTTTAATCAACCCTCCCCCCCCCCTTGGCTACCCTTGCACCCGTATTAGGGCATTGCAAAAACACTCATTTTTGAAATCTCAAAGGCCTCCTATTGTGACAAATAGCAAAGTAAGCTCAGATGCCAATTTTATATCATTTGGTTTAAGTGAAAAAGTGATGTCCCATATTAATAAGTTCACCTTATTTTTTGCCTTTCTCCTAACGAAAGGTAATGCAATAACTCTGAACATCATCAACCTAATCCCGGGTTAATTTTTTTTACTAATATAGATTTTCTGTATTTTAACAAAGGCGTAGTTAGGTGCCTGCGGTGAGGGGCTACCAACCCCGTCATCCCATCTCAGACCACCCTTCCCTAAACCCATCTTCCCTCATCAATTCTACCCACCCTTCCCGTCGCCCCGAAGGAAATATCCTGGTTCCTCAAAAATAAACTTCCTTAGTGTAAAACCAGAGAAAAATTTGGTTTGAAATGATTTTAAGTTTGAAGACTACGTTAAAATTTGTTAACAAGTTGAAAATTTTTGGCGGGGTTCGGACTCCCCAAACCCTCCTCTCGGATCCGTTGCTGGGTTTAAGTGTTTCAGCTTCGACACATAGCTTATCAAGTTCGTGGTTGTCGATCCATTGTACTTAATATGTAACGGACATTTCCACTATTATATTGAACATAATCAGCCATGGAATCGTACACGCGTTTTAAAATGCAATTTAAATATCTCCCGTGCGAATATAATTTAAAATTATGCTTGTGAGTTGGGTACAATTCGATTCGGCCGCTATAAATCATACGATTTAAATCGGGATCAGGAACTTGGTCATGGTTTTCGTAAATCTTTCAGTTCACGAAATCGTGACCTTTTGTTCATGAATTTATGAACGGATAATAAAAAAAACTGAATCGAATTAATAAAATGAAGAAACTGAATAAAATATATGAACTGGTGAAAATTAACAATTTAATAAAATGATTAAAATAAAGGAAATAAATAATATGAAGCAAACCAAAAAAAAATGAAATAATAAATAATATGAATAATATGGAGAAAATCAACCTTTTCATGCCTAATATTTTTCTAGCGTACGGTTCCAAAAACCATTTGGCTTAAAAGTGTTAGAGTAAAGAAACGCGAAACACCTGCTTTGATCAAGATAGATGCTTATCTAGTAGTGTGAGAAGCTACATTTTTACATACCGACCCTCCTGCAAAGTTTTCAATTGGTTAGAAAAGATAGCCGACAGCAGTACACCGGATTCTGTTTTTGCACGCACTTTTTTGCACGGTTTTTTTTGCACGACTTTTTTTGCACGGTTTTGCAAAATAATACGATTTTTATGTATAAATTACCTATTTCGATATACAAGTTTAATGATTTGAGCATTAGGTGCCTGCGGTGAGGGGCTACCAACCCCGTCATCCCATCTCAGACCACCCTTCCCTAAACCCATCTTCCCTCATCAATTCTACCCACCCTTCCCGTCGCCCCGAAGGAAATATCCTGGTTCCTCAAAAATAAACTTCCTTAGTGTAAAACCAGAGAAAAATTTGGTTTGAAATGATTTTAAGTTTGAAGACTACGTTAAAATTTGTTAACAAGTTGAAAATTTTTGGCGGGGTTCGGACTCCCCAAACCCTCCTCTCGGATCCGTTGCTGGGTTTAAGTGTTTCAGCTTCGACACATAGCTTATCAAGTTCGTGGTTGTCGATCCATTGTACTTAATATGTAACGGACATTTCCACTATTATATTGAACATAATCAGCCATGGAATCGTACACGCGTTTTAAAATGCAATTTAAATATCTCCCGTGCGAATATAATTTAAAATTATGCTTGTGAGTTGGGTACAATTCGATTCGGCCGCTATAAATCATACGATTTAAATCGGGATCAGGAACTTGGTCATGGTTTTCGTAAATCTTTCAGTTCACGAAATCGTGACCTTTTGTTCATGAATTTATGAACGGATAATAAAAAAACTGAACCGAATTATTAAAATGAAGAAACTGAATAAAATATATGAACTGGTGAAAATTAACAATTTAATAAAATGATTAAAATAAAGGAAATAAATAATATGAAGCAAACCAAAAAAATGAAATAATAAATAATATGAATAATATGGAGAAAATCAACCTTTTCATGCCTAATATTTTTCTAGCGTACGGTTCCAAAAACCATTTTGCTTAAAAGTGTTAGAGTAAAGAAACGCGAAACACCTGCTTTGATCAAGATAGATGCTTAGCTAGCAGTGTGAGAAGCTACATTTTTACATACCGACCCTCCTGCAAAGTTTTCAATTGGTTAGAAAAGATAGCCGACAGCAGTACACCGGATTCTGTTTTTGCACGCACTTTTTTGCACGGTTTTTTTGCACGACTTTTTTTGCACGGTTTTGCAAAATAATACGATTTTTATGTATAAATTACCTATTTCGATATACAAGTTTAATGATTTGAGCATCACGTGAAAAAAAAACGTGAAAAAAAATCCGTGCTATTTCGAGAAACCGTGTAAAAAAAATCCGTGTTATTTCGAGAATCCGTGCAAAAAAATCCGTGTTATTTTGAGAAACCGTGCAAAAAAAAATCCGTGTTATTTTGAGAAACCGTGCAAAAAAAAATCCGTGTTATTTCGAGAAACCGTGCAAAAAAATCCGTGCTATTTCGAGAAACCGGACAAAAAAAATTAATAGGCATTTAGTAACGGCAGCTGAAAATAAATGGCATTGGATATTTGCAATGCAAATGAGGATAATTTACCAATGTATAAAAATCGCGTATTTTTCAATTTTAGGAAACGAGTTGTTATTCAAAATTCAAGTTATGGTAGTTGAAAATCAATAATGTTGGGCAATGGTTTTTATAGGATTGTATGCTTTTTAGATATCATCAAATAATATTCCGGTTCATATATCACACCGCATTGGCAATTGGTATATGGCCGAGTTCCCCCGGGTAGTGCCACTACACAAAGTATATTAATTTTGCTTGTTCAGTTTGATAAGCTAGAAACTGATAGCGGAGATTTTAATATACAGGGATACGCAATACGTATTGTTTGGTCTGAGTAGATAACGACTGATGTTTCATTTTACCAACAAATTAGTGATCTCTGATTGAATAGAGCTTTCAAAGAGTTAGGTACAGGCACAAGTCTATTTTTTTACTGAGATGGGACAAGTTGGTGCTGGACCTATGGCCTTCGTCTGGTATGATCCATTCTCGTTGGTACGGATGTGTTCATGACTGGTTTGTGGATGATTGGTCCTACTTACAAGTGAATTGATCACTTCGCTTGGGTGGAGATTTATGTGACTTCTGCTAGCTGGATATGTTAGCTGGTTCCAAGAAGATGTGCAGGACTAGCACCTACGAGAATGTTGTTTCACTCGAGCTTTGGTTCTTGGAAATAACAAATCGCTTCCTCGGTGTGCTATGTTCGAGTTGAATGCTCAGTGGTATACATGTGCATTCGGTTCGAGCAAATTGAGTCGTTTGGAGGATTGGTGGTTTCCGAGAGCAGATGCGAATAACTCTGAAGTATCCAATAAAGGGAGATTGTGTCTTTGGAACTGAAAAATATTATCACTACTCTAGCTTATTTGTACATCATAACAACTACCAATATCGACTATTTAGAACAGAAATTTTCAAATTCTGTATAAGATCGAGAAGAAATATAGCACAGTTATAGTGAATAAAGTATTTGCGAATAAGGGCCAATACTGCTGGCATCTTTTATCATATTTATTCGATTGATCCGCTTCAGACCTAGGAGACGAAAGAAAAGAATAGGAACAAGACAAAAGACGGTTCTAATTCTAAATTGGTTTAATATAGATATAGACGACTCAAACGCACTGACAGGAGAAAATTTTTCAGAATTAGACAAATTATAGGACATCACACTTTTTGAGACACACATGCACAAAACTTTATCGTCCTCCTAAAGATCGGTGTTTAATTGGAAGATAGTCGCCATTTCGTACGATTTTGCAAAGTTTGCCTCGCGGGACGGACCGATATCCACCCAGGCACAGGTTGCAGTCGTTAAAAAAAAACTAGATTCGCTAAGAGTAAAATAGCGAATTTTCAGCTTTTCAGGAAAGAATTTTTCATCAAAGTGCAGTTTTGGAAATTTTAATTGCAAAGAAGGGGTCTGTCAACATTGTAAAATGGCAAATGCTGCTTCTTATCAGGAAAGAGTATTTAATTAAGTAAAAGCTAATCAATAGGCCGTTGAAAATTGACAATTTCTGACATTTCAATTGCGCAAGAGTGTTTGTATCAAAATTATTTTTTTTACTTTTCATGAAAATTCTTTTAATGAGAAGATAACCATTTACATGAAAATCGCAAAAAATGACAATTTTTATATTGTTGTCCCAGAATCGAACAATGTTTCTTATCAAACTGTATATGACCGCATACTGTTCGAAAGGTCTAGTTTTCTTCGTTCAAAAAATGTTACAAAACCGAAAATCGGCTGAAAATGACAACGTAGCTAATTTTGTTGTGGCAAAGGTCCCAAAAAATGTTTTTTTGCTTCAAAATTTCGTGTGTACATAACTTTGTATCGCATTTGCTATACTAGTTCATTTTAAAAATTTAAAATCGCTGTAGCACAGTGTAATCTACAAAAAGTTAACAAACTCTAAATAGTTGAAACATTTTACCATTTTAACTATTGCTTTTCAACGGACAATAACTTCTTTTAACGAATAAAAAAACTTACATTTTTCTAAAAAAAAACCTCCTCGAAAAATTAAAAAAACTTTTACTGTGCAAATTGATAGTCCCCTTGTGCATTTAAAATGTCCAACAGTATTCATTGTTAAATACGATAACCAGATAGCTGTTAATAAAAAAAATTCAGATTTTTTTACACGGTTTCTCAAAATAACACGGATTTTTTTTTGCACGGTTTCTCAAAATAGCACGGATTTTTTTTGCATTTTATTTTTTTGTGAGGAAATCTTGTCTAACCCCAAAGTTATAGCTGTTTGAAAACGTGGTTGTTCATAAATAACAGAGTATACAGAGGGTTAACAAAATCAATAAAATGAATAGAATGAATAAAATATACCAAATGAAGAAAGCGATAAAGCGAATAAAAATGTTTTCTTTCTTTATATCTAATGATTTTTTTCATTTTGTTTGTTTCTAAACAATAAAATAATTGAGATGAAAAAAATCAGCGATATTAAAAAGTAATAGAATAAATAGAATAAATAAAATTGTGTCTAAATAATGTTCTAGATGAAATGAATAAAATGAATGACTGAACAAAATTAGTCAGATTATTAAAATGAATAAAATGTGTTAACGCGAAAATAATATAAAATTGCACAACACGAAAAAAGTGAATAAAATAAATTAAATGTATGTTACTAATAAGATGCATGAGATAATAAAGTGATCGGAATGCATACAAAGAATGAAATAAATACAATAGATAAAATGAGGTCAAATAAACAAAATGAATAAAAACAACGATATTAAGCCTGTTCTAATGACCCTGCCACTTCTAGTTTTCCTATCTGTTTACTTCACATCCTTGCTCTCACTTGAGTACTATGGCTCTAAGTTTCATAACTTTCCCTACCCAGTAATCTCTAGCTAATTGAACGTCGTTAAAACGTAAAAAAGGAAAAAAAATAAAAATAAAAACAATGCTAAATGAAAAAATCATTAAAATGAAATGATCGTATATTTAAAGTAAGTCCAATATTTGAATGATCTGGAAAAATAAGTGCATAGAATAAAATTTAAAAAAGTTAGTTAAATGAAGTAAGTGAATAAAACGAATTTCACGAATTCCAAAACCATTGTTTCAGAATATTCTGAAGTTTTTGTGAAATTCTCATTGCAAAGAGCACGTTTTCGTTCTTCTTTCCTTGGCGGCGTTTTAAGATTATTATTAACTATTATTATTAACCATTTGTGTTTTGACAAAATCATCCATATCTAAGAAAGTAAACAAGATATCGAAAAACAAAAATAATAGTGTAAAATAGCAACGTTAGGCCCTTTATTTGAAACTAAGTTCGTTAAGATCGGTTCAGCGGTGGGTGAGATAATTACATGACATTAGTGCACATACATACATATACACACATACATTGTCTCAATTTGTCGTGCTGAGTCGATTGGAAGGGGATTGGAGGCGTTAGGGTAAGTAGGAAGGGAGGGCGATACCACACCCAACGGCATATTATACCTTCCATTTGAGACTTGTTATTGAGAAAATCGCGCAATTGTTGGTCACACACAGACATACACTCATACTTATACACACGTTTTCCGAACTCAACGAAGTGAGTCGAAAGGTATAAGAATGTCGGCCAACAATTTCAAGCGATTTGTAACCCATTTTAATTATTTTTGCATCATTAGATTCATATATTGATTAACGGTTTATAAGGGAATTTTGCATGTGGCTGCATACTTCAAGCCGTAATACATGAACTAGAACTCTGATTCAAAGAAAATTTAATAGCATTCAATAGGGATGCTCTAGCATTCATGAGAGAATAATTTTGTGAAAATCGAGTCAGACATTTCTGAGAAGCAGATGTGAATTCAGCTCAGGAACATAACCACTTTCCCGAAGCTTCCGGTTCCACCGAAATTGTCCAATGTGGTCAATGTGAATTTGATTGGGCATCAGTGAGCTGAAACTATAAATCCAAACATTTTCGAACACATTTTATGAAGTTTTGCATCCTTTAAATTCCATAATGATTCCGATTTATATGGGAATTTCATGCGTGACCCCACTCTTCAACCTGTAACTCCGGAACCGAAAGTCGGAATTAAATGAAAATCAATAGCAGCCTATGGGAACGTTGTACCTTTCATTTGAGACTAAGTTAGAAAAAATCGGTTCAGCCATCTCTGAGTAGATTTGAGGAAACGCTATTGGAAGTATGCACCTCAAATAGATTCAAAATATTTTTTTTTCGATTTTTTTTGCCCCAGCACTTTAGGTAAGTTGTTTTGACATTAAAAATGTCTTACTCCACTATCTGGGGCTAGGTGTCATTCTAAAATCTAAACTATCTCCCATGTAACGAAACTATGTAAGGTTTGCACGCTTATAACTCCGATATTACTAGATGGATTTTAATCATTCATACACCAACCGATTCAGAAACACCTAACTTAAATATTGGTAATAATTTAATATCTCCCCAATAAAAGTAGACTTTTGGAAATTGGTAAAATTAAAAAGTTCACGAAAAACGGGAAAATTACCATTCGTGAGGCAGATTTCTCAGACACAGCCATCAATAGAGGGCAGCTTAGTTGCTCAATGAAACACGAAAAGTCATAAATAGAAGCAACACATGTCCGTTTAAATCAGTTGTTGCTAATATCCCATACGAACAACATCGTCTCCGGGCGATGCAATAAGCGCTATCGATTTTCGGTAACATTGGCATTCGCATACACTCGCACCTAAGTGACTAAACCATATACGGTTAGTTTATAAATAGAGGTGACGCGTACCCGTTTGAATCAGTTTTCGTTCTTATGTCGAACGGGTAAGACCATGGCTGCAGTGTCTGGGCACTACACTAAGCGGTAGACGCTATGCATTTTCGGCAGCGGTGGCCGTGTGCGGATTTTTCGGGTACCAGCACGGTGTCACAGAATGATTTGCATAGTGGGTGGGTGGGGTGGTTTGGATTTAATTCAATGCGGTGTGTGCTGCTTAAGAGTGTTGCGTTTGAAAAAAATATATTTATTTTTATGCATGCGTGTGCGTTGTAACTTGTTAATCCATGTTTACGGCGCTTTGTAGCTGCGTAGGGTAAAGAGCCTATTGGTTTTCATGTTTCATATTTCGGTTTTATATTTTTTATGAGTAAGGCATCTGACAACGTGCTTCTGTAGTTATTGCACTGTTCAGCAGCGTAGTATTTTATATAGGAGAGGACACTCATGTTTTACGCGGATTTTGAAATTTGCGCGGTTTTCATTAAGGCGTTTTTTAAATTTACGCGGTTTTCATTTACACGGCCTGTATCCCCTGCGTGAAAAATCTGAGTGTAATTGCATCGGAAACAATTACTTTTTGTTTCTAATTTCAAACACTTTTGTTTCGTACTGCACACAACGGAAAATTTTAAAACAGAACTTACCGTCCCAGCAGCGGGTGTTCTTTTTCGATTCAAATTCAAGCCATGTCTTAAGCGTTACTGGACTTAAAATTGTTTTCCCAGTTTATCCAGTCAGAATATCTGTCTGTTTTAAAGTATACAACAAATAGAACGGTTGGGTATACTAATTTAAATTTTAAAATAAATCTGTTTTAAATTATGAAACAAACCGCTGTACTGAAGATATAATTATGTCAGTCCTATTACCACATAAAACACCTATATAACATAAAACGCTGCAGAATTGGTTTAATAATACAATGTTTACACTACAGAGTTATAACACGTTTTAATAGTTAGCAACAAGAAAAATGTCACCAAGATAGCATAAAAACCCGTTTTAACTGGTAGTGCGAACGTTGTATAACAATGTAATTTATCAAATACTTCATCACATACTTAACCTTAAGGTTGTTTACTTAAGTTCATTAGTACATTATTGAAAATTTAAATGGAAAATGAAATTTCATATTTTATGGAGAATCTGTATATTTCCGTTGGCGGGCGTGGGCTTCCTCATCACAGCTCTCAATATGGAACTTTTCTTTTGAATATATTTTCTGGACAGACCAGCCTATTTTTACTAGATGGATCAGCCAAATAATGCCAATCACCTAGTGAGATACTTGATTAATTAATAGATTACCGTTAAAAGACCTTCAATAAATTATGTTTTGATGGGGAGGGTATATAGCAAATTGTAACATATGAAAACAGGCGAGTGAACAAGAACGTGAGTCGATATGTGTGATAGATAAAATTCATTTGCACGCTCTTGAAAAAAGCTACATTTTAATGTCACCGTGGTCGTGTCCTGCACACAACCCTTTAATTTTTCCCTACACAAATCGTTGTTCCGTCTATTTTATGGACCATTTTTCCGCTTACCCTTTGATTTGGTTTCGCCTTTGAGATTTCTAGCATTGATGTTGTCCTACGCTGATTTGAATGTTTCTCTGCATCCTATCACTGTCCCATGTAGTAGGGGAACCCAAGCTATTAAGACAGTGGGGGTAATTCGGACCCCCTCGATTTCTCAAAAAATAGCAAAACTTTCTGACAATCGTACATATTCGTGGAACCACTATTCCGAAACATTAATTTTGAGTGCTGAATTTGATTCTTTGTTCTTTGTAGAAAGGAGATACTACAACGTGTGTCGTTGTTTTGCAATTCTCAAAAAAAAAATCATTATGATGGAAAATCCGTAGTTAAAGCAACAAATAAAAGTGAAAAAAATAAAAGGTAAGTGTTTTAGAAAGCTTGAGGCTCCTATTTTATGGAATGATTTTTGTTTGGGTGAAAACAGAGATATTTTCGAGACGCTCACCACTTTTGTGCGATATGAGCGTACGGGGCTATTCCGTCAACCACCGTTCAGCGGCTAACGACTGTGCACACCATTGTACACGCCACAGCAAAGAAACTACATTGGTCGCCAATCGAGAGCTGTGACATACCAGATTAAGTTTTTGTAAAGCAATTTATTTATTTTTCGCTTCTTAAGGAGTGTCTCTTGTAACTAATTCATAGGTAAACATAATTCCATTATAAAAAAATTAAAGAAAAATGACGGTCTGAATTGCCCCGTAGGGAGGTCCGAATTACCCCTACATTGTAAAAAGATGGAAAAACGTAGAGGTTTGCAAATCGTCGCCTAGTGCTGCCATTGAGTGGTGCAAATGGACCTTTTATGACACCAAAATGTAGCTGAGGCTCCAAACTAACAATTAGGACTTTTGACTAGTAACTTTTTTCACATCTATCCACCTAAAAGAGCGATTTGCTTAAGTAGGTCCGAATAGCCCCGGGTTGCCCTATGTGTTATCAAAAACTTCGCAAAGCATCAAGTTCTAAATATTCTCAATCGATATAATATCCGGTGGGAGTGAAGAGTTATGCGAAATGTCTCATCACACTGTTAGGTGGATTAAAAGCGGTTTTGCTTTTTTCCTATAGAGAAGCTATACAAACACTTTGAAAATCGACTTTTTAGCCGAAGCTCGGAGGGCTGAGTCTCTTATACCATTCGATTCAGTTCGTCGAGTTCGGCAAATGTCTGTGTGTATGTGCGTATGTATGTGTGTATGTATGTATGTGACCCAAAAACATGCACATCATTTACTCGGAGATGGCGAACCGATTATATCACTTTTACTTAGTCTCAAATGAAATGTACAACGTTCCTATAGGATGCTATCGAATTTCATTTAATTCTGACTTCCGGTTTCGGAGTTAGGGGCTGAAGAGTGCGGTCTCGCAAAAAAAATCCTATATAAATCGGAATCAGCATGTTATCTAAAGATGCAGAGCTTCATAAAATGTGTTCTAAATTGCTTGGATTTATAGTTTCAGCTTACTGATGCCCAATTAAACCCACATTGACCACTTTGGATACCTTCGGCGAAACCGGAAGCTTCGGAAAGGTAGCTAAGTTCCTGAATTGAACTCACAACTTCTTCTCAGTTCCAAATGAAAGCTACAACATCCAAATTGACTACTGTTCAATTCCATTAGATTCGGAGTTCTGGTTCCTGTGTAACGGATTAAAGTATGCGATCACATGCGAAATTCCCATATAAACCGGTATAATCCAATCTAAATAAGCAAAGCTAATTGAAATGAGTTCTAATTTGCTTAAAATTGTTGGTCCAGATCACTAATTGCAAATCATTGTCTCTTTGATCACATTGAGAACTGTTGAGAATGCCGGAAATTCGAAAAAATGGCCACGTTCCGAAATTAGATTCACACCTGTTTCTCATATATTGCTGACTCAATTCTCGCAATCTTAGTCTTAAATGAAGGGTATAATATTTACATTGATTGCTACCGAATTTGATTGAACGAATTATTGGTTCTGGAGTTGAGTAAAACAATCCGATCAAATGTGAATTTCCCTTATAAACCTTTTTGCCTTTCTCCTATATATAGGTTATGCAATCATCCTGAAAATGGAGTTATATCAGAGGCCCGGAAAACCGAAACTCTTATACTCGTCGAGCCACAATTTAAATCGCACCAATTTGGTCGCACGTTTCAAAATGCGATTTGAATATCTTCCGCGCAATTTCAAATTGTACGAATATACGATTCGATTCGACCGATATAATCCGTACGACGAATCGCACGATTTAAATCTCACGACCTAAACAGTACGATTTAAATCGCACGACTTACATCCCACGATTTAAATCTCACGACTTAAATCGTACGATTTTGGTCGCACGTTTCAAAATGCGATTTTAAATCGTACGAATATAATTTAAAAATTATTCTTGCGATTAAGGTACGATTCGTTTCGGCCGATATAAATCGTACGATTTAAATAGCTTAATTACTTAAATCGTACGATTTCAAGCGCACGACTTGAACCGAACGATTTAAATCACACGATGTTGGTAGCACGTTTTAAATCGTACGAATATAATTTAAAATTATTCTTGCGATTTGGGTACGATTTAAATCGCATGACTTAAAAAATGCGAACGATCATGGTCAGGCGATTTAAACAGTTTGACGTTTGACTCAACTCGCCTGTGCTAATTGCCCCTAGGAACAAATGCAACTTGCGAGTGCGATTTAAAGGCAATTTCAATACTTAGACATATTTTCTGGCGGCTGAAATGGACTTGGTTGTTTTTCGTGTTTTTCCAACATGGCGGTTCATATTTGGCTTAAGCTTAAAATTGTTTTTTTAGCAATTGGCTTGGTATCGCTTGTAGTTTGTTTGTCTAGTGCACTTCATTTAACCAACGAATGTGGGAAATTGTGGAATCGTGTATAAGTATAGTAGAACAAAATATCTGATCTATTCTATTCTAGTCTAGTCTAGTCTAGTCTAGTCTACTCTAGTCTAGTCTAGTCTAGTCTAGTCTAGTCTAGTCTAGTCTAGTCTAGTCTAGTCTAGTCTAGTCTAGTCTAGTCTAGTCTAGTCTAGTCTAGTCTAGTCTAGTCTAGTCTAGTCTAGTCTAGTCTAGTCTAGTCTAGTCTAGTCTAGTCTAGTCTAGTCTAGTCTAGTCTAGTCTAGTCTAGTCTAGTCTAGTCTAGTCTAGTCTAGTCTAGTCTAGTCTAGTCTAGTCTAGTCTAGTCTAGTCTAGTCTAGTCTAGTCTAGTCTAGTCTAGTCTAGTCTAGTCTAGTCTAGTCTAGTCTAGTCTAGTCTAGTCTAGTCTAGTCTAGTCTAGTCTAGTCTAGTCTAGTCTAGTCTAGTCTAGTCTAGTCTAGTCTAGTCTAGTCTAGTCTAGTCTAGTCTAGTCTAGTCTAGTCTAGTCTAGTCTAGTCTAGTCTAGTCTAGTCTAGTCTAGTCTAGTCTAGTCTAGTCTAGTCTAGTCTAGTCTAGTCTAGTCTAGTCTAGTCTAGTCTAGTCTAGTCTAGTCTAGTCTAGTCTAGTCTAGTCTAGTCTAGTCTAGTCTAGTCTAGTCTAGTCTAGTCTAGTCTAGTCTAGTCTAGTCTAGTCTAGTCTAGTCTAGTCTAGTCTAGTCTAGTCTAGTCTAGTCTAGTCTAGTCTAGTCTAGTCTAGTCTAGTCTAGTCTAGTCTAGTCTAGTCTAGTCTAGTCTAGTCTAGTCTAGTCTAGTCTAGTCTAGTCTAGTCTAGTCTAGTCTAGTCTAGTCTAGTCTAGTCTAGTCTAGTCTAGTCTAGTCTAGTCTAGTCTAGTCTAGTCTAGTCTAGTCTAGTCTAGTCTAGTCTAGTCTAGTCTAGTCTAGTCTAGTCTAGTCTAGTCTAGTCTAGTCTAGTCTAGTCTAGTCTAGTCTAGTCTAGTCTAGTCTAGTCTAGTCTAGTCTAGTCTAGTCTAGTCTAGTCTAGTCTAGTCTAGTCTAGTCTAGTCTAGTCTAGTCTAGTCTAGTCTAGTCTAGTCTAGTCTAGTCTAGTCTAGTCTAGTCTAGTCTAGTCTAGTCTAGTCTAGTCTAGTCTAGTCTAGTCTAGTCTAGTCTAGTCTAGTCTAGTCTAGTCTAGTCTAGTCTAGTCTAGTCTAGTCTAGTCTAGTCTAGTCTAGTCTAGTCTAGTCTAGTCTAGTCTAGTCTAGTCTAGTCTAGTCTAGTCAGACTTCAAGCATGCACCACGCTCCTGTGAGGGAGAAAGATGAAAAACGCTATAACTACTTCCACTGCTTGTATCTCTATGGAAATGTGATACAACACTCTTAAGCACTTACATATACTTCAAGATAATAGAACAAAAAGATTTTCGATTTTTGTACCGACCTCAACACAATATTAATTATTCAAAAGGGCTAAAGTGATTTTTATAAACAAACTTGTTTCGTTCATTATGCCGCTGAACCTCTAATTAATAACGACCAATAATATGAATAAGCGATCCACCCTAACACACAAATCCTCATAAAAACTGTAACCATTTCGGACCCCAATAGTTACCATAGTTACAAAGAGCTTCACGTGTCAAGCAAACATAAATTACCATACCATATACCGATGGAAACCGTCCATCAATTCTACCGTCACTGTCCCTGCTTCGAGGCCACCAGACTACAAACGCGTTTATTCTCTTTGCCGCGTTTCTATTCCATTTATTGCCTCAGTGCCGCGTACCAATCTAACTGCACTCATTTTTTTTTTGTTTTTTCCTAGAGCTGCCTAAAACAATACTCAAAAATCCAGACAATGCAAGAAAATAATGTTCTCGTCATCTTCCCCGAACAGGAAGTAGGAATTCAGTGGAAACTGCGATAAAAACTGCCCAATATTCCACATATCATTTAGGCTGACTCCGACGAAAAACAGATTTTGTCGACCGACTAGTGGAGCTTTCAATGAAACAAAAACACAGCAAAACCCAAGGAACAATTTCTAACAAAACAAAAAAAAAATATAAGAAGAACGGGCTCACCGGCAAAAAATATGGAGCGCATAATTTTCCAAATTAGTCGGTTCCAATCCACCATCCTGAGATCTTCCGTTTCTGCAGAAGCGGATCGCCTGTGGTATTGCACTGCTCGCTTCTTTGGTTCTTACCGTAAGGCACTTTCACTTTTTCAGCGGATCAACTCTTGAACATTTCCGAAATATAAATCACGAAACTGTTCTTTACAAACTTCTAAATTGAGAGCAAAGTGTCGCGGAGAAAAATTAACGAGAGAAAAAAAAGATGGGTGGGTAATGTCTAGGACATAACCGGAGTGTCGTGACTACTCGTTTGACTTGTAATTCAAATCGAATGATACTCAATGAAATATGTGGGAATGTTTCAAGTTATTATTTATAATAATTATGGTGGTTCTGAAAAGAACCTTTGTTGTTGGCGTCTGCGTTGATAGGGGATGCACTGGATTCTAAGCTCGTTGAGACATTCATTCATGAAATGAACAATTTTCTTGCTTTGAAATATCAATGTTAAAATCTCTCGAAACAACCATCGGAATCTTTTCCGTACAGAAATGAACACGCTTAGCGAAAAACTAATGTAATGGGTAATGTCCGGGACATAACCGCGATGCTCATATTCTTAAAATTCTGCTTGTATCTCCTTCAAATGGCTAAATTTTGCGCATTAAGTTCGATTCACCGGGCTCAGCGAAATTTTCCTGGGGATCCCGTTCGTTAGTATATTCAGCAAAACAATTTTATTACCGAGTTCTCCGCGTTGAATACAGGTCAATAATTTCATATAATGATTTCAACATGCAGACAATGTACATGTATGACAGGTGGGAGTGTTCTGAAGTGGTTTTAGTGGATGTAACAACATAAAATCATGTATTGGACATTTTACAATGATTCTCCTTAACCCTGCAAAACCACGTGGTTGGCAGCAGAGGGTTAAGTTGTTTGGAAGAGATGACAGTTAATATATGATAACTAAAAATATAAAATTGTTCTATAAATTGTAAAGTTATTGCCGCGTTGACCTGAAAATTTGTCATTTCATTCATAAAGGAACAATCATTGAAATTATGTCAATTTATGCTTTGCAAGATTTGAAATAACTTCGAAGTGTGGTCACGATACCCCTGTTATGTCATATACATTACCAACCCATCTTTTTCCATTTTGCCTTTGTCCTAATAAGGACGGTTTGTGGATAACTATGTTGATTCAAGACGGGAATCTTTTAAAACAATTCAAACCTTGCCGACGATTGTTTTTACTGCGTACATCCGTACGATCTTTCCCCTTTCGCAGCTCACACCGAATGAGCACGGTTTTCATCATGGTGTTCCTTTTTATTGACTTTACAATGCAGATGGAAGGACGTCCTTTTGTTCGATAAATGAAAATATTTTCATCATTCGTTTTGGTGTAGCTTTCGCTTAGTGGCAGAGTTGCCACATTCACTGATTTTCTTGGAAGGATTTGCAAAAACCTTCGGGTTTGTAGATTGGAAAAACATTTTCTTATGATTCACTGGTAAAAGTACAGAATTACCAAGCGCAAACTTAATACTAGTTAATAAAAGAAACTTTCTAATTAAATTCTTTTTCCATTTTGCCTTTGTCCTAATAAGGACGATTTGTGGATAACTATGTTGATTCAAGACGGGAATCTTTTAAAACAATTCAAACCTTGCCGACGATTGTTTTTACTGCGTACATCCGTACGATCTTTCCCCTTTCGCAGCTCACACCGAATGAGCACACTTTTCATCAAGCTGTTCCTATTTATTGACTTTACAATGCAGATGGAAGGACGTCCTTTTGTTCGATAAATGAAAATATTTTCATCATTCGTTTTGGTGTAGCTTTCGCTTAGTGGCAGAGTTGGCACATTCACTGATTTTCTTGGAAGGATTTGCAAAAACCTTCGGGTTTGTAAATTAGAAAAACATTTTCTTATGATTCACTGGTAAAAGTACAGAATTACCAAGCGCAAACTTAATACCAGTTAATAAAAGAAACTTTCTAATTAAATTCTTTTTCCATTTTGTATTCGTCCTAATAAGGACGGTTTGTAGATAACTATGTTGATACAAGACGGGAATCTTTTAAAACAATTCAAACCTTGCCGACGATTGTTTTTACTGCGTACATCCATACGATCTTTCCCCTTTCGCAGCTCACACCGAATGAGTACGCTTTGCAGCCTTCGATGTTTTGGTGGCATTTTTAGTGGCAGTTACTACCGCCTTTTCAGTGACTGCGTTTCTTAGCCTTTGGCTTTTTGGACTTCTCACCGCCACCACCTCCACCAACGTTTTTCTTCTTCTCTCCGATGGTAGCTGATTTGATTGGTCGTCCGATGCAGCTTCTCACGACCACGCACGTCTGTTATGCACTGCGTCTTACACACGTCTGGCTTAGAGAAAAGCTGCGACACCCCTATTTATAGGTTTTATCATTAATGTTGATTTCATTTAAAGTAGTTTTCGAACTATTTAAACAAATTTTATATAGCAAAGAACGCATCGGTAGCAAGCATTGAACGTTTTCCTTCCGATTTATGAAACAAGATTGGCAATCCGTTTTGTAGAAGAAAAGTTAATAAGGTTCAAAATGTACGTAACGCTTTCGCTAATATGCACTACTATCGCTTTCTCGCTCGTTCTCGTGGCGTGCATGAGCCTTTCCTTTCCGTCCGACTTCTAATGGCTTAACCAAAATTAATATCCCGGCTTTCCCCCACCAACTGCTCTCGTCAAGCAACCCAATACGAATAATCATAGGAACAAACATGTAGTGGACCTTTATATAAACTTTTCATTATTTTATTGTTCATTTGCTGCACCATTTTGACGGCTCTGTGCGGGATGGGCTGAAAATTTTCACTTTTCCGAGTCGTTTTCGAAAGATTTTTCAAAACACTATTTTTCCGTTGATAATGAATATCCTACATATTCCAAAATTTAATACAATATTGGTACAAATATTTTCGACAAAATGCCGAAGAAATTGATTAAATCCATTCAGTACAACAAAAGATATAAGCGTTCAAAATCTTACATCATTTTTCTTCCGAAATTTTGAAAAGGGGCCCCTATATTGAAAGGTAAGTCGTTAGTCACGACAAAAACGAACTGTCTCCAATCAGGCCTCGCCTACTCGGGTCTGGTGTAGTGTTTTTTCTTTATAATTATTAAATTTATTTAGGCCCAAATGCGGTAGCTCAACGAGGCCGATTGTTCGTTTTTTACAATAAATAAAAAAAAAACTATGTTAAGTTTTTTGTCTCGTTTAGACGCAGCTTTCTGCTGCGTGTTGAGATCCTTTTTCTAGGGGGCGAAATATTGCCAGTGTTGTCCACTGCCATTTGAGGTTCGATCCGTTTGTCTTCTTTTGCGTTGTCGTTCATGTCCATGTCCTCATCCATACTACTTTCCTGCTGCTCGCGGTCAGATGTTCCAGTTTGTGTCTTACTCTTATCGGTCGTCATTGTGTGTTCGTATTTTTCGGCATTCGTTTCGTTGTTGTTGTTGCTGGTTGTTGGTGCTTGATCCGAAGATGTTGGTTTTGCAGCTGTTAGTGGTTTAGCGTAAGATGGTTCTGGGCTGATTTCAGTTGGATTGGTTGTTTTCCTTAACAGTTTCTACGCAAGGTTTTCCGAGGTGCAGCTTCTTCGTGCAGAACTGGCACGTAGGAATTTGCCCTGGGTACGTGACCAGTGATGTTTTATGAATGAGTACATCGTCACTTCCTAACACTGTGACGGTTATGTATGAGGGAATTGGCTTGGTCACACACATTCTCACCACACGAACACCGTTAGGGATGCCCCGGAAAAAATTCCTCCAAGTCTCATGTGTAACGGAGTCTACTTCTCCGTATTTTTGCAAGCATTTTTTAATCGCGCCGTCAGGGGTACGCGTAGCCAAATCATGGATACGAACTTCTACAGCGCCGTTCTCGATGTATACGGGAGTGCTATATTTAACATTGCCGCATTCGGCGGTGTGCTGCATGTTGTTTTGCGAGGCGAATGACTCAGCTTGGTTAATGTTGTTGAACGAAATCAGCACGCAATGTTTGATATGATGCATTTGTAGGGTTTTCACTTCAGCCAGATTGAGTTTCATCTGCACTTTTAATAACTGTTCCACTTCCCGAATGGCTGGTCTTACGGGGCATTTCGAAAAATCAACAGCAACACAGTTCGGCCGTATCTGGGTTGCTTTTTGCTGGGCACCGTCACTCATCACTAAATCGCACAGTAGGTATAGGCTATTGTTATATGGGCTGCTTGTGTGATAGGCACCGATTGATTTTTAGGTAGTATTGACTGTTTCACTTGCGCGGGACGATTTTTTGCTTCTGCTCAGGGCGAGATGTGAAGACAAACTGGGGTGTAGTGTTACTGCAGTACATAATCAGAACAAAATCTCTGATCTAAAGTCTTAATGAACGTCAGATTGTGGGAAGTTATGGTGTGCAATCCCGATCAGAACGTCATAACAGAAAACTATCAAATTTATATCTCATGTTGATATTTATTACTCACTGTGTTATATTTGTGATATCCCAACCAACAAGACAAGCAAACTTATATCAAGATAATATCTTCTGGTAATATCATTGGATTATTAATACGAAATTGATGCACGCATATAACGATGATGTTACAGTAAGTCATATATTTTTTACACAATTATCTACGAACGCTACCGGTAAACTTTGAATAATCGCTACATTACACAAATGACCGTCTATTTGCTAATAGACTG
Organism: Topomyia yanbarensis; assembly: GCF_030247195.1. Taxonomy (NCBI): domain Eukaryota; kingdom Metazoa; phylum Arthropoda; class Insecta; order Diptera; family Culicidae; genus Topomyia; species Topomyia yanbarensis. Next base: position 201,261,769 of record NC_080672.1, on the reverse strand, counting down.
AGGTCTCTTTTTATGCGAATTTTCGAAAAAAAATTGATTTTCCAAGTTTTGCGTTTTCTACATGGTTTTGAGTATAGACAAGGTTTAGAAGCAAATGGTCGAAAAACTTGTCAGTAATGTGTTTGTTTGACTTACTTGGTTGCAGTTTGATTAAGAGACATTATCTAGTTTCTGAGTTTCAGAGACACTCGTCCGATACACCACTTCGAATATGGGACGTATGATTTCAATGTTCAAGCCTTTATTCATAAATGTTTTTGGAATCATAAAGTTACCAAAAAGCTTTTCTAAAGATTATTATTTTACATATTTCGAAGAAGATGTACGAAGTATCAAGCACTTCAGATGAAATAAAGAAAGGCGAATTAAAATAAAAAAAAATTATAGTTTAGTCAAGTTATATAATAAATTTGCATATTGCGAAAATGAATTTTCATATCGTTATGTATATATATATATATATATATATATATATATATATATATATATATATATATATATATATATATATATATATATATATATATATATATATATATATATATATATATATATATATATATATATATATATATATATATATATATATATATATATATATATATATATATATATATATATATATATATATATATATATATATATATATATATATATATATATATATATATATATATATATATATATATATATATAACCCGGTGCGCTTCGCTACACCCATCAGGACTAAATGAAATATTTTAAAAATACTAAAAATAACAAATATTTTTGCTCGCGGATAGACAATGTTCTTAATTTGACCACCTTGAGCACAATTAAATTAATTGCTCTGTTTTTCTACACACAATCGTTTGAAATCCCTTGATATCATTCGAATTCGAGGTAGCAGTAAATCTGCTCCTTTATATTCTCTAGTTACAATGGTCGCTTAAATGATTTTTTTCAACCAAAGCACTGTTGTGGTGGGTCGATGTTGCGCAGTAACTAATATAATAGGCACACAACGTTTCAATTCCAACACATGCGGTGCACAGTGTTGCAAAACGACGTTTTTACGATCAAAATTCAATAGCTCCTGAACCATTGGTTTTGGAGAATGGATTTTTTCGAAGAAGTTTCTGGGTATAAATAGATGCATCTTTTGATATAATGAATTGAGTGATTAATCCTCTAAAAGTGAGATAGAAAATTTACTTCCCCAAATAATTTGACTAGAAGCTCACTGTCTTCAGTAAAGTTCTAGAAAATATTGTTGTGAAAATCTTTACTGAAGATACTTAAGCTCTATATTGTAACAGTAGCGAGATATGTAGGTTTGCTTGGGATAGACCCCTTCAAAACAGTGGTTCGAATATAGCTTTTTACGATTACTTTTTATTATTAAAAAAGTGTCTTCTACAAAGTTTTTAAAAGCGATAAAATACACATTTTTTATAACAACGATGAATCCGTAGCACTCGAAACAACAAAGTTATTGTCAATTTTCGAATATTTTGTTATCAATTTACACCTTAAGCAGCTTCCTTAATCGCAAAAATTCGTAGAAAGAACTTTATTCTTTCGATTTAATTTAAAAACCTTCGTCTGACGGAGACTGCTGGGTAGGTTACGTATAAAACCAATACTCCTGAAAGCATAGTGGATCGACTGAATTAAATAATTCAACACGATAATCCATAGATTTATATGTGTAACAGAATTACCATCGATTTTATTTTAGATGGAGTAGTGTATGAAATTGACGTGAATATACGCAATCGATTAATTCTTCAACAGATTGTATTATTTTACAAAATCATGTGGAAATGTGGTGCAAGTTATTGTTGCATCGATTAACATTTTCCCAGCCCATATATCTAACTTTTTTGGCGAATTAACCTGCGAAGGTGACTATAAAAATCATTCAATAAAAGTATGCACATATAGTGAAAAGTTCTGTTTTCGAAACATATTTCCAATGATACGAAGTCATAACGGTGGACGGTGGACGTGGGTAAAGTTAATTCATAAAAATGGCACATTATCACGAAAATATTTTGGCGATACAGAGAATGTTAGTATATTCATTCACTTTTCATATAATCACTGCACAATTGAACAATATTTCTTGAAATATCATAGCAGAACACTGAAAATTGAGCCAGTGACAGAGAATCTCTGGAGGTATCTCGTTGAAAACTTGCTCTGTGGTGTACATCATAAATCAAAATATATTGGACCAATCGTTTTCAAGGTTTGCACAGTTCTTCTACATATCCCCAGGTATTGATCGAAGCTTTTATTTTTTTCTTGATATTTGAATTTTTCGTAGCATTCTGCAGCTAAAAATGCAATTTTCGCTAAAAAATCATGAAACTTATTTTTGTGAACAAAGTTATGATGACAATTTGGTTCAGTAGATTTAGAGTTATGCTGTACATCGCTTTATTCGAGGTGTCTCCTGAAGATTATGCGAAATCATATATAATATATATAGCTAAAAAATACAACACACAAACATACATTATATATATATATATATATATATATATATATATATATATATATATATATATATATATATATATATATATATATATATATATATATATATATATATATATATATATATATATATATATATATATATATATATATATATATATATATATATATATATATATATATATATATATATATATATATATATATATATATATATATATATATATATATATATATATATATATATATATATATATATAAGACTCAAAACTTCTCTTATCGCGATTATCGACCACAAGAATAGTGATATAATTGACTGTAGGGATAAAATCAACACACGCGCTTTTAATTTATACACTTTATTCTTCAACGACTTCAACGATACTCCCATTTCTTCTAAAATTCAAGCTATCTTCACTCTCTTCAATAAGTTCCAGGGTTGAATTCAATGCCCCGTCCAATTCATATTTTGTCTCAAGTTTACAAGCTGACACCAACTGGCTTCGTGATGCCCTCATCATTAAATGAGCTAACAAAATTTCTGCAATCACCGCGTTCATTTACTCCGTGTCATCATTAGATCATTCATCGTCGCTTACGTCTAGTATTCCGATTGCGCACCATGGCTTCAGACGATCTGCAGCATACACAGTATCCAACGACGTCGTTTTCCGTGGGGCTCTAGGGATGTCTTGAATGCGCTAGCGATCGTTACTGAGTACTTCAGCAATCGAAGTTTAAAGGTCCATAAACTTCGATTCGAGTTTCTGACTGCCTCCAATCGCTATTTGCTCCTTCTCCACAAGCACCATCTCGTCGACCACATATTTCCTTGCTGCATGACGCCTTGCGTCGTAATATAATTTTTGCTGCTTTTGTTTCGTCTCAATGTTTTCTTCTGCCTTATGTTTGAGCTCGTTTACATTGGCGATACGTCCGATTCATCATGAATCGCTAGGACAATTTCATTTCGTATGACATCTCTTGGTTTAAAGGTGAAAAGAAGCTGGCTTGGCGCCACACCGGTGGTACTATTTGCCGTATTATTAATAGCCCACTGAATACTAGGCAGACTTTTCTCCCAGTTACGCGTGTCCTCATCCAACATGGTTCGAATTGCATTCTAGATCGTTCGATTTGCTTGTTCCACCTGACCGTTTGCTCTAGGTGATCCTACAGCAATCAAGGTATGCGAAATCTGATGCTCTTCACAGAATCTACGAAGTAAGTTGGCCGTGAAAGCAGTTCCCCGGTCCGAGATTATTCTTTGAAGTGTACCGAATATCGCTGTGATCTCGTTCATTATTTTCACCACCAGGTCTGCTTTAGTCGATCGAACCGCCTTCAGCAAAACGAATTTGGAAAATCCATCAACGATAACAAATACGTGCACACTGCCATTCGAGGATGTAGGAAACGGACCGACGTGATCCAAATGAAGCGTTTGGAACGGTACAGAAATTTTTGGATGGGTTCAGCTTTCCTTCTAGCTGTCCACCTTTCGCCTTGTAGTAAGCGCATTTTGGGCACGCTTTGATGAACTCCTTCACATAATGTCTCATCCGTTTAAACCAAAATCTTTTCCTCAGCAAGTCGAGTACTTTATCTTCAGCCATATGACCCATGTCGTCATGATACGATTTTAACATCCTCCAGCGTACCCTCTCGGGCACCACCCACTTGAGCTCTCCGCCTACTCGCCGCATTAACCTGTTCTTATTTAGTGTATAATCATGACGAATTTGGCGGTCTTCGTTGTTTTCAATTGGTCGCTTTAGCGATTCAGCAAACACCTTTAACTTTGGATCTTGACGTTGCATTGTTACCAGAAAATCATCTTCGTCAATTTCCACATGCATAACATGAAACATCACTGGTTCTAGTTCTTCTGGATCTCCAACCGGGTTACGACAAAGCGAATCGACATGTTTCATCTTCGTCCCTGCTCGATGTTCGAACGTGAGATCATATTCCTGCAATTTCAGAATCCACCTGACCACTCTTCTTCCGATTTCCTTCTTCGAAAATGTCTGTGTCACTGCACTACAATCCGTCACCACTTTAAACGGTCTCCTCAACAAATATTGTCGAAACCTCTCAATTACCGCCGGAACTTCCAGTTCATAGCTGAAATATTTTTGCTCCTGTTCACTTGTTTTCCGACTATAATAGCTCACTGGCTTCCACCCTTTGTTAGTTAGTAACATCAGAATCCCTCCTAGACCAACAACCGAAGCATCTGTGTGTAATTCGACTTGGCTGGTTGAGTCGCACAGCGTAAGCACTGGCATTGATACTAGCGCTGATTTTAAATCTTCAAATGCACTTTGCTGTTCCGAATTCCAAACAAAATCCGGATCATTTTTTAAAACACACACCAGCGCATTTGCTCGCAAACTATAGTTCAATACGAATTTTCGAAAATATCCCGTTAATCCCAGAAATTGTTGCACCTCGATTCTATTCGTTGGTACGGAAAAACGTTGCACTGCTTCAATTTTCCTATTCCCTGGTGTCACGCCATCACTTGATAGATCGAGTCCTAGAAATTCTACGGACCTCTTAAAGAATTTACTCTTTCTAAGGTTTATGGTAAACCCGTGCTCACGGAGAACCACTAATAAACGCTTAAATTTTTCAAACACTTCATTTTCATTTTTTCCAGCAATTATGACGTCGTCAATGTAAACCACGAATCCATCTTCCTTTAAGCTAGCCACCATTTGATTCATAGCACGTTGGAATACAGCGCAACCATTAACCAAGCCAAAGGGCATTCTCACGAATTGATAATGACTATCCATCGTCGAAAACGCTGTTAATTTTTTACTAGCTTCGGCGACCGGAATTTGAGAATAGCCACTGAACAAATCAATAGAATCAATAAACAATATTCTATAGATGGCATTGGGAATCTATCTTTCACAGTTTTTTGGTTCAGCCTGCGATAGTCCACAACCATGCGAAATCCGTTATCTTCAATTTCGTCCACTTTGAAAATTGCGACCACCTTCTCCGTTACTCTTATTCGCCGCCCGCAAAATCCCTTCAACAAAACATCACCAGCTTGCCGCGATTACCGAACTTGACTGCCATTAAACTCTTTATGGTTGTGACTCGACTGCCACTATCGATAAGTGCCATCATTTGATGCCCACCGATTGAAACTAGTTTTTCGAATTCGTCATCTACTTCAATAGCTTTCACCGTTCTTGAAGGCTCCCCATTTCGATTGATAGAGCAATCCTTCGCCAAATGCCCATCCATTCCACATCGGTAACATCGTCGAGACTTAGGTTTCTCGGTACAATTGTCGGCAAAGTGGTCGGTTTGGGCACAGCGATAGCATGATTTAACTCGGCTAGCATTTCTTCTCGTTTCTGAAGCTCTCATGCTATCTAGTCCGTCCAACCATTTTAGTTGTTCTAAGACTTCCGGTAGTGTGCGTGACATTGAAATTGTCACTCCTTTTGAACGGTGTAAATCTTCCACTCCAGCAATAACGTACTTAATAATGGTTCTATCGTCGAATCCTCCGTTTTCGTCCCAAGGCCACTTAATCGTAGAAATACGTTTCTATCGTTTCAGATGTCTGCTTCTTCCGCTTCATCAATCTCTCATGAATGGATATCGGATCGAGCGATTCCGGAAATGCCTCCAAGAACATGTCCTTAAATACAGGCCATAATCTAACCATCATTTGAACCCCGTTCCACCAAAGTCTGGCTGCTCCCTTTAGATTCATTCTTGCGCAATAGAACTTAATCAGGTCCGACCACCCATAGGTTTCAGCGGTCGCTTCGATGTTATCCAGCCAACATATTGCAGGCTCACAAGTGTGCATGTCTGGGTTAAATTCAGAGACTAAGTTATCGAGTTCAAAACGGCTCGGTCTGTTCATCTCAGCGAACGATTCACCCATTCCACCTAGCCGCGCCTCGTGAGTACCTGCCTTACCACTCTCACTGCGTTCAAGCACTCGTCGCTCACGTAGTTCATCCAACTCAGCTTGTAGTGCAACATTTTTCGCTCGTAGTTCTTCTACTTCATCCATCCCTTTGTCTTTATCTACAGGCTCTTCGACACTTGGATTTTTTTTTTACCTCACCAATCAATTAAAGCTTCTCACTGTTAGATAGACTCATCGAAAGCTTCGACACGTGTTCACGATAACGCTTTCTTTTGTTCAACTGTTCGATAGTACAATGCACGGCGGGAATCCAACCTCGTGCCTCACTAATATGTATTACTATACACTTATAGAGTCTATTAAACGTTTTAGTGGTGTGACGCCACGAAGGCAAATGCTTCTCGAGAAAATCTCTCCACCGTTGCGAAATATTATCCGTTTCGCGCCTACACAATCAACTCCACGCCGAAGTGTAATAAAAGTTTCCAAAATTTTCTTCGTTTAACTCGCGCGTGTTATCCTGTATAAAGTTAATTTGTAAGACTCAAAACTTCTCTTATCGCGACTGTCGACCACAAGGATAGTGATATAATTAACCGTAGGGATAAAATCAACACACGCGCTTTTAATTTACACACTTTATTGTTCAACGACTTCAACGATACTCCCGTTTCTTCTAAAATTCAAGCTATCTTCACTCTCTTCAATAAGTTCCAGGGTTGAATTCAATGCCCCGTCCAATTCATATTTTGTCTCAAGTTTACACACACACATACACACACACACACACACACACACACACATATATATATATATATATATATATATATATATATATATATATATATATATATATATATATATATATATATATATATATATATATATATATATATATATATATATATATATATATATATATATATATATATATATATATATATATATATATATATATATATATATAAGAAGAAGAAGAAGAATTAAGAATTGAGGCATTTGGGGTAGGTTTTTAAAAAACTCAAAGAACTGGTCGCTACGGTGTCTAAACTGAGAATGTGCATGATTTTATTCCCATAACTTACAGAGGCCGAACTTCTGTCCTTTGCTAAGTTCGTTTGCATGCTGATGTGACGGATTTGGTGTGGCATATGTGGAATTCTGGATTAATGCCTTCATGGAAACTGCCGACTATGCTTATCAATGGTGTCGAATGGATGCCAACGAGGCTAATAATTGTTGTTGCTGTTTAATGGATTCTAGCTGCTCCAATATATTCGATGATTCTTGTATGCATGATGATGGGTTGATTGTTGTAACTTCTCCCACCCTAGGTTCGTACCGTCCCGGTTCGGTTTCCGGTGAGTTTTTACAGCTCGTCCAGTATCTATAACACGGGTTTAAGTTCTTCCGGAGTAGAATCACGACGATGAAAAAAAAATATCGTCGTCAATGAAAGCCCGGCGAATATCGTCCATAATTTGATGTGCAGGCGATTTTGTCGTAGATAAACGTGATCTAACGTCTGCCGATTCCCAATTGCTACATCTCCAATTTCTGCGATATTATATGTTTGTGTAAATTCCATTCGATGAGACTTTTGTGGGATGTCCCGTATAAAATTTCGATATACATAAAGCTTTCAGAACTTTGGAATGTATGTCGGTTAAACTGGATGGTGCAGTTGTAAAATTTTAGAATGAAATTTCCAGTGATGGATCTATTGTCTGGTCCACAGTTTGTTCTAAGTGTTTGGTTTTTGGCGTTTGAAATGATAATGGTATTTTCATTTACTAATTGCTGTATCGTTCTTGAAAATCGACTGGCAACGCGATTGTTTCCCAAGTACGATTGCTTTGATGCATTCATCTTCAAATTCCTTGAAGTCTGCTGATCTTTGAACGAAATCATTTGGTTTGTCCGTTGTATATAATTTTGTTCCTTGTCGTATGATGTAGCTCGGAAAAGATTTGATTATCTGGTTATCCAATATGAGCGGATATATTCTGGTTATTGTGGATGTTGAACTTTCCAATTGAGGAACGTGTAGATGTACAGTAAACCGTTGTCTCTGGCGGCAATCTTCGGGGTTACGAATTGAAGTACTTCGCCCGGGAAGTTTATCTTTACTCCTTGGTCTTGCAGTGCGGATTTTATCACGTTGACCTCGCGTGTCGACAACATTTTGTTATTTGCTATAGAAATTTTTGTGAGTGTAATCGCCTTCTGGATGTTGTCGAGAAGTTCATTTATAACACCAATGTTTATGGTGATAGCGTCTAGCATATTCAAGGTGTCTCTATTGTTGTTGAGGGAGTTCACTATGTGGTTGATGGTGTATGTCAGTAGGATAACCCGTTTGTTGATATTTTCGTTAATTTTATATTGGTAATTGTTCTGCTCGATGTATTATTCATTGTTTGGTTGATAATTTGTAAATCTTGGGTATCTGGTGACCCAGGTGCGCTCGTTCAGGTTTTAATCCGTAGAGTGTTGAATACAGCTTTTTGATTCTGTATTTGATGACTTCTTGCAGGGAAGTAGGAGTTACTTTGTTATAAAAAGAATTTGTTATGAATTCGATGCTTTCTTCTGTCTTGGTTAAGTTAACTGGATGTATGATTTTTAGAGATCCCATTTGAATTTTACAGTCTGTAACTTTTATTTGGATGATGGGGTCGTTTGGAATTCCTATTATTTGTAGTTTTTGTGTATTGTAAGGGTATCAACATGTATTGCTGCTATCAACAGCGTCAGTAAGATTATCTGTAAATTAACAAGTTTAGCAGGTTGTTAGTGGTGTTAGAGGTATAAGATGTGTTTATAGTGGTTATGCTAAGTGTTTCCTCTTCCTTTTTAGTTTAGATTTGTGTATTTTGCACCTTGCATTTTGTAATTTAAACTTTCTTTTACGTTTGTTTGGAATGCCTGAATACGGTATTACCTCTCTCAAAATTTGGCTCTCCTACTCTGGATTTATTGTGACGGTTAATTACCCCTTTTTGGTATGTTTCTAATCGCTGCGTAATTTCGTCGAATATTTCATTCCTGTAATGAACAGTATTCTTTGAAGGTTTAAGGGTCTTTCCTTTCCCTCTTTAATTCCAAAGAATACCTCTATGGGCTTTAATTTTGTTGCCGAATGTATGGTTGTGTTATACAGTGAGGTAGCAATTTTATAAATTTCTTTGTTCGTTAAATCTGGATATTTGTCTATTATTTATCTGAAAATTTCACTTAGAGTTGAATGAAATCGTTCTACGATCCCATTCACCTCGCTGTGATCTGACGGGGTGAAATATATTTGCATATCCAGTCTTTGCAGAAGACCACGCAACTCAATGGATTTAAATGCTGCCTCATTTCACAAACTATCATTCTCGGTGAGCCAAATGTTGTGATTAATTTGGTTATGCCTCTCTTCACATCGCGAATGTAGCGAGATTTGATTAGTATTAGAATCGCATAACGAGACAGTTTGTCTACTGCCGTGATAAAAATATTAGGTGATGAGATGAATAGATCGACATGTAGGATGTCCAAGGGTTTTTTCCGGAGTAGGGGTGTAGGCGTATTTAGGTTTATACGGATTTCGCTCATACTTATTTTCTGGCATGTATGGCAGAGATTTATGAATTTAGTCACCTTTATCTTCATCTTAGGGAAGTAGCATTGATAGTAGTTATCGGTAGTTATCCTCAATACCACGGTGGGCTCGGTCATGGGTGTCCTCTATTAGCCTGTCTTGTTCTTCTTCCAATCTTACGTCCTGTAATATAGTTTGTGTTAGTATGACCTTAAATAACTTTGCACGGGAAAAATGGTTTTTATAAGTCACTTGCAGTGTGTTGAGCCATTCTTCGGGACATAGAATGCAATGGGAAAATGTATCACTGCCACTGGAACACCAAAAGTGGCGCGTGTCAACGTACGCCTGTTAACTCCTGGAAAGACGGATTCATACCTTTCTTCGTTGGCCTCTCCTTTTTAGATCACGATCTAGTTCCTAAAATAATTAATCGGTCTTTCAGTCATTTTAATTAATTGTCAGGCGTCTGAGTCCGCTGAATGAACAGTTCCATTATCGCTTTCTTCGTCGGATGATTAGGAAGAAAACGTATCCTGTTCGTTGAGGTTTACTTCCTGGCGAATTATTTGGGATAGTCCGTCGGCTACTACATTTTGTTTTCCCGGTTTGTACTGGATCTCGTAGTCGAAATCCTCTAAGCGTAGTTTCATCCTGATCAACCTGGCATTTGGTGTTTTTAGATTCAGAGCATAAGTGAGCGGTTTATGATCAGTAAAAAGTATAAACTTTCGGCCAAACAAGTATGGTCGAAAATACTTACACGCCCAGTCGATAGCCAGGAGATCCTTTTCAATAGCTGATATAGCGGTTTTCGTTAGAGTGCGTGAAACAAAGGCGATTGGCCTATCATGGCCAATGGTGCCTTCAGATAGAACTGCTCCTAACGCAAAGTTAGATGCGTCTGTTGTTAGTAAAAATCGCTTTGTATAGTCTGGATACTGTAGTAAGTGGCTACTAGTTAAGATGTTTTTCAATCGATTGAACGTAGAGACGAATTCGTGCGTATGCTCAATCTTTTCTCCTTTTCGCAATGTCTGAGTCAAGGGTTTGGCTATCTTTGCAAGGTCCTTAATGAACTTGCGCTAATAATCAACTACTCCTAGGAATCCTCTTAGCCCTGTTTCCTCTTTGGGTAATGGCCAATTTTTTATTGCACTTTTTTCCGGATTGGATTTCACTTCTGCAGGGGTGACAACGTGTCCGAGAAATGCTACTTCTTTTTGGAGGGATTCGCAGTTGTCGAGTTGTATTTTAAAATTGTATTTGCGAAGCGTCTCTAAAACCTTTTTGAGGATAATCAAGTGTTCTTGTAAACTAGTGGAATGGACGATAATATCATCCATGTACACTAGGCAGCGCACTCCAATGTGTTTCCGGAGGACGTTGTCCATCACTCTCTGGAACGTGGCGGTGCGTTCTTAAGTCCGAAAGGCATTCGGACAAACTCGTAGTGCCCTCTTTCGACACTAAACGTAGTTTTAGGAATGTCCTTTCTATGGACCTCTATTTGATGAAACCCTGATGCAAGATCCAGGGTTGAAAAGTATTGACACCTCCCCAATTTGTCAGGTATGTCCGTAATATTTGGGATGGGGTATCGATCATCGGTGGTTTTTTGGTTGAGTTTCCGATAATCGATTACCAGTCGCCATTTCTTTATACCGGAAGCATCAGACTTCTTCGGTACGACCCATACTGGTGAAGACCAGGGACTGTTCGAATGTCGAATAATTCATTGGTCTAGCATCTGTACAATTTGTCGCTGAACCTCTTCTCTATGGCAGAAGGGGTAGCGGTAGCTTTTAGAATAGACGGGTAAGTCGTGTTTCGTGTGGATAGTGCGTCTTACAGCATTGGTGAATGTCAATTTATCATTGTTACTGTAGAACACCTCCGGAACTTGATTTAAAACTTTGAAGAGTTTTTCTTCTGTGTTTAAATGATCCGTGCTGATATTTTCTTTAAGGCTCAATTTGCCTATTCTTTCTTCCTCATTAGGTTGCTTAGAAGCATGCTTTTAAAATTAAGGAGTTCTGTAAATATGGCCTCATTATCGATGTACACCTCTGTTGGTTTATTACCAAGGTTCATCAACGGGAAGGTAGCTTTACCGTCGTGAGCATTGTATATTCCTGAGGGAATAATGACTTCTGGGCTTATCATAATATCTTGATCGATTGGGAAATCGCCTTCCTTTATTCGAACAGGAAATTCTTTCACTAAAGTCTCGCTTTCGTGGAAGTTGAGTTGCTCCTTAGTTGGGAACTTTTTTAAGAGGTATCATATCATTATTTATAGCAAGGTTGTTTGATGCTGTATCAATTATCGCGCCGATAGTTCGAAGAGATTCGTACCCGATCAATCCATCGAAAAAATCGTGGAATCGGAATAAGAAGAATTTCAATTTTGGTAAGTCCCTTCTAAAGCTAACGAAAGGGTTAACGTATGTATATCGATCACTGCAATGTGCACCGCACATGTTTATAATTTTATGTTGAGATCCCGCCTCAATACTATTAGCAGGGGGGGGGGGGGGTTATGTAATTTTTATTTGCAGGGGGGGGGTTATGTAATTTTTATTTGCACCCGTATCGACAATCGTAGAAATCTCAGAGGCCTGCCGGCTTTCCTGGGTATTTCTAGATACGGAAGGAAATTGTTTTTCATTCGGGATTCTGTTGATCCGAATTTATGCAAAAATTTAATTTTTCATGTTCATCCATTTGTGGGTAAATTTCCTGCTGTGGTGGGTAAAAATTCTCAGCGTAGGGGTGTTCGTTTGGAATTTCTTCTGAACTTTCATGTGTATTTACTTGAGCTGTCCTTTGGCAAGGAACCATTTGTTTAGAACTGTTTTGTCCTATGGGATATCTATTTTGACCTGACGGGTCGGGTTTGATATTAGGAAGTGCTAATTGTTGTGATCTTTCAGGAAAGTTATTAGGATTGGATGCATATTGTAGTTTGAAACCTGACTGGTTAAATTAAGGGCGTTACCCGTAGCTGCTATACTGGGGATTAATTGAATTTTGAACCTGGGGTTTCATTCCTGCCTGGTTGTTCACTTGATTTGTATCTTGAAACTTAAATTTTTCTCGCCTACTTTGGCTAACATTAAACTGCTCCAAAGCTGCTTCATAAGCCTTGTGAAGGGTTTTTGGCCTATAAATTTTGATTAACGGTGATAGTTAACCCGGTAGACCATCGATAAAAGAGTTGATCATCATGGTCTTCTAGCTAGTCATAAGAATTTTTGCACATGGTTTCGTGTCATTGTTTGCGAGAATATTAGCGTCTGCCAGATGATTTTTGCACTGTTGGTAATAGGTATTCAAATCCTGATTGCCTTGTTTCAGATTTGATATTTTTGCAATAAGCGTGGCTAAATCTCGCTTATCACCAAGTTCATCCTTTAAAGCTTCTTATATGTCTGCCCAATTTAGCTGTATCTGATTTCTTATGATGACAGGCAAATGATCTCTTTAATAATTTTATCTCTTATGATTCCTGTCCAGAATGGCATGACATTGTCCACAATAGCCTGATCATTAATGAGATTTCTACTGTACTCAATTTTCTGATCGACTGAGTCGATCCATGAAGCAAGAGTCGATGGCTCCCCCGCGTATGTGGGAATTAATTTGATAGGGTCAATCACACTGAACTTATCAAACTTAATGGCATTTTGTGAAGGGCCGGATTGCACTTGTTGTATTTGTAAAACTGCGATTTGGATCCGCTGCTGCTCTAATTGCGAAGATAGATCTGCAATCAGCCTTTCAAGCGCTTCAGTCATTATTCGCGTTAGCACAATTTTTAAAAATGTAAAATGAAACAAAAATGATAAAAAACACTTCACTTCAATTTTTGACTGCGCCAAACACTTGTAAGATTATTGTAAGATTATTGTAAGATTTTTGTTTATCACTTCACTAATAAATTGGTTTATAATTATTTGCACTAAAAGAATTATAAAATAGAAGTAGGAAAATTATAAAAGAAGAGTAAACTTACCACAATCTACTGGTATTTCTACAGTGATGCGGATGAGTTTGAGTTGTCTTGGCGATGATCAGTCGCACTGGGAAGTTTTGGTCCTACCCGGTCTAACGCTTCGATGCAGGTTCAGGAACTCACTGCTAATCTTCAATATGCCTTTGAAGATGCCTTCCTTTGGTTACGATGTCCTCTCGTTCCAGCGGGCGGCGAACGAATTCACAAAACACTTAGCACACGCGAGACTACCGAATCCTACCGACCTAAGCCAGTTACGAATTGAGACATTCGGGGTAGGTTTTTAAAAAACTAAAAGAACCTGTCGCTACGGTGTCTAAACTGAGAATGTGCATGATTCTATTTTTATAGCTTACAGAGGCCTAATTTCTGTCCTTAGCTAAGTTCGTTTGCATGCAACTCGATCGCGCCGTCCGGTGGATGCTGATGTGACGGATTTGGTGTGGGATGTGTGGAATTCTGGGTTGGTGCTTTCATGGAAACTGCCGACTATGTTATCAATGGTGTGGAATGGATGCCAACGAGGCTAATAATTGTTGTTGTATTATATATATATATATATATATATATATATATATATATATATATATATATATATATATATATATATATATATATATATATATATATATATATATATATATATATATATATATATATATATATATATATATATATATATATATATATATATATATATATATATATATATATATATATATATATATATATATATATATATATATATATATATATATATATATATATATATATGGGTGTGTGTGTACCAGCTGGCATTATTGTTTGCTGTTAGAATTTAAATATGTGTTTTAAATAATGCTTGAAACATCCAAAAACTGTAATGCAAAAATATTAAAACCTGTATCAAATTAAATCAATTTGAAAAAAGTGTTGTAGAAAAACATTAAATATTCAAAAATTCGTCACATCGAAGAATCATCAACAATTACTCGAATTTTCTGATTTTATGTTATAATATTCGCTGTTAATAGATTAAACTACTGTGAAAGATTTTCATTTCTGGGAATTTTTTAGATGTGAGATACATACATAATTCTACTAACCTTAAAACGACTTTACTTGAAATCTCAAAATGTTATCTTCAAAACTCAACTTTCTTTGAATCTATTCGTAATCGTAAATAACATTTGTCGTATTCTAATGTAATAATGTACCTGAAATATCCGCTCAATGTTACCATATCGTATCGACATTATTTCTAGAAATCGTGTAAAACATGTTATCGTACAAGAGAAGCGCCGAAGCGCACTATTCATAATCTAAAAATAGACCCACTTTTCTAACCTGAAAAGATATTATAAAGCTATTGACCTTTCTATTCCCGTTGAAAAAGAAAAGGCGCTGAATTATTTTGTGATGAAAATAAAATATTTTACACTGCAAAAATCGATTGAGGTTAGGTATTTCGTGATGAAAACAAATCAATTTCCTTTGACTTGAGTTTGCATCTTGGGTTGTAAATGAGCTGCATTTTTTCTATTTTTATATATTTTGTCAGCAAAAACCTAAAGAGAAAAGAAACATTTTGAATGTGATTTCATTATGGAGAAATTATTACCAAAAAAAATTTTGTAATAATAACTTTATACATGTTTTTAAATTTCATACCAATTAACATACAAAACTGTAATTTTATTACAGAATATAATTCAAAATATCATTTTAAATCAAAATGCATTTAACAAATATCTTGCAAAATGCGATAGTTTTCGAGATACTTATTTTGCTCCAACAAGACTAATTAATTCATGTAATTAAGCCCTTTTTAAAAGTTATTCGCGTTACCCCATCATAAACTGTCTAAAGTCTAATGTTTATCGTTTTACAGACATAAAAAAAGATTTTTAGTGTATTTGGATCATAGAGAAGCTTTACATGAAAAAGTTTTCCAAACAACAAATTTTCATAACTCATACTATTTGCAGTCAATTTATTTTTGAATATGATAACAAACGCCATTTTTAAAACTTTACAGGTTTAACCGGCATGGAAGGCTAAGCATTTTCCACAGTCAATAAGGCTATTTTGACTCAAGCGCAATTTTTTAAAAGGTCGTAGACGTTTCTTCGTTCAATAATTTCATAATTTTTTTTTGTTCGATTACACTATTTTATACAGTAAAACTATCTGAGAACGAGTTACAGGGAATGAACACATCTGCAAGAAAAAAATACACACTGAAAAAAATTTCGTGCCATTTTTCACAAAAACAAAAATTCGTGATAAAATTTCAAATTGCAAAAAAAAAACAATTTTTCTATTTTTTTATATTTTGTCAGCAAAAACCTAAAGAGAAAAGAAACATTTTGAATGTGATTTCATTATGGAGAAATTATTACCAAAAAAGTTTTTCTAACAATAACTTTATGCATTTCATACCAATTAACATACAAAACTGTAATTTTATTACAGAATATAATTCAAAATATCATTTTAAATCAAAATGCATTTAACAAATATCTTGCAAAATGCGATAGTTTTCGAGATATTTATTTTGCTCCAACAAGACTAATTAATTCATGTAATTAAGTCCTTTTCAGAAATTATTCGCGTTTCTCCGTCAACAGCAATTAGTTTTTCGTAAGGCCCATAACATTTTCTGTAACTTTCCCGTTGACATCAAGGCGATATTGTAAGCCATTTGAAAGCTATATAAAAACAATCAAAGTATTATTTCACCATAGGATCTGATGATTAAACTATATAGTTGAATTATATTTTGGTTGTTTCCATGTAGCTTTCAAATGGTTTACAATATCGCCTTGATGTCAATGGGAAAGTTACAGGAAATGTTATGGGCCTTACGAAAACCTAATTGCTGTTGATGGAGAAACGCGAATAACTCATGAAAAGGTCGTAATAAAACAAAATAATTAGGGTGTTAAAACAAAATTTAAAATATCTCGAGAACTACTACATTTCAGAAAATTTTGTTATAAGAATTTTGATTTAAAATGGCATTTGTTATCATATTCAAAAATAAAATTCTGCTTTTCAGTTCGGATCGGAGAGCCGAAGGCATCGGACGCAATTTTCGTTTCTGCTTCTCGGGCGTAGTTAAGTTGCTTGGCTTGAATGGCGTGCTGCTGCAGTGTATAAACTGAGAGCTTTTTGTGAATATTTGGCAATTAAAAATCAATCCAATATCAAGCCAAGGTGTGAATTTAGAAGATAGTGATATAATTGTGATGCCGGATCATTGAAATTACCGTAAAACCGCACAAAGCGGTCTAAATATATGAGTAAAATCTATGATACCTAGTGGTGTATGTATGTACAAATAGTATGTATGGCAGTGGTAGTGAAGAAAAAAATTCAAAACGTGCTAATACCACATGCTTGGTGTGTGTGGTTTGCGGAGCGTTGAAGCGGAGTGAGGAGAGAATCCAGGCTGCTGAGATCAAAATTCAAACGGGTTATTTCAATCTGATTTACCATTATATCGTTTTGTTCTTTTCAGCATACTGTGTTTGAGTATCGTATTTCTTACTTTCCCGTGTGGGTATTGAGAGACATGACTGTAATTGTCCATATGTGTGAATACCCTTGCATTGACCTTTTAAATATGGTTAGCCATTTACGCAGGTGAACGTAAGGGTATTCCGGTGGACTATGCGTGTAAGTAGGTTTATAGTGGTCTTTTCCTGAATTGCGAAGGAGGCCCATATCTCGGTTCATTAGGTATGATGCGAATCATGTGGGATTGTTGTTGGAGGGGTTTTACGACCTGTTTGACGAATGCTGCTGAGGAAATTGCTGTGGTCTTTTCATACAAAGTTGCATTATGTCTCAACATAGTGTGTTGGTGCGACGATTATTTTTCCGAGAGTGATTTACAGATGTGACCATGGATATTTTAGTGGCTGTTTTACGTGATTTCAGGGGTAAATTTTCATTAGGTCTAGGTTGGCGTTGAGAAATTCTCTTTGTTTGCTTTCTTATCTGTTTATTGATTGGCCATTTCAACATTTACCTCTTAACTCCTTGTATAATATATTAGCAAAAACCGTCTTTCGATATGTTAAGGGAAATTTGTGGAAAGTATTTGAGTAGCGTAATAATGATCGGCGGAGGACAGTTCGGCTTGGTAGGCCGAAGTCGTGTGCGTAAATATCTCTGCGGTTTGTCTTGCAGCTGTTCGGTCGAATCGGATGGCGTAGAGCTACATAATTTAACTGCCTCTGAAGTAGAGGTGTGCGTCACGCCGCCGCGCCACGCCGACGATTGCATTTAAAAGTAGTAAGCACATCGGCGTGACGCCGGCGCGCCGCCGATTTTTACCTGAAATCGGCAGCGCGGCGCACCCCTCTACTCTGAAGTTTATGCAGTATTTTCCAATAAATTTGGCATTTTGATCATGTGAAAGGCCGCGAGGAGTTTATAATAAATTATATATAATATATATTATATTATGAATTAATTATAACATATCACTACATGCTTTACATGTGCTGCAGTCGTCACATTCATTATACGCATTATGATTATTACAATCAATATATTATATCCTATGCAGAATATTACTAATAATCCCGATTAATTTATAGTGGTATATTTGGTAGTAAATAATGATTCACAATCTTTTAGCAAACATACAATAGAGCAGAATGAATATGCACTAGGGTGACAATGATTTATATGAAAAAAAAATTCGCAATCTACACCCCCTAGCGTCGTTCCAAATCATGAAAAAATGACACTGTCCAAATTTGAGCGAAATCGGTTAACCCTAACCCCTCCCCCAAAGAGCTTAAAGTTTGTATGGGATTTTTGGCCAAAATGTATGGGGAAACACTCGCAGTTCACAAAATCGTCGCTAGAGGTCGCTGTAAACTTCCGATCACTGACCTAGGAAGGAGTTAAGCTTTTGAAGATATGCTGAACAAGTTTGTCGAAGACTGCAAGACAATCCAACCAACCGTTAAAGAGTTATTAACGTTTAAAGTTGAATACTGCTGCTTAATATTCGCAAAGGGCGTACTCCGCCTATCTCATGTATGTGAACCACGAGTGAGGGTGGGACAAAGTTAGGAAAAACTCCTATATCTCTGAAACGATAAGAGATAGAAAGCTATGATGTTCCACAATGTTGTAGAGGATTAAATGTACTTTTTGTTTTCACTAGAAAGTTTCAGGATTTCTACGCAAGGTGGCGGTAGTGAGCCAAGCAATTTAAAGGGAATACTCCTATCTGTACAACGGTAAGAGATGGAGCATTTGGATGTTCTACAAAGTTGTAGAGCAGCAAAAAATATTTTCTTTTCTCATTTGAATAATACAGAATTCTATCACATGGTGGCGCCAATGATCAAAATTAATTCAAGGTAATACTCCTACCCATACAATGGCGAGAGATAGTGCAATCTGATGTTATGCGAAGCTATATAGTATTTCAAAGGCTTTCGTGTCTCGTTGTAAAAATAGAATTTAGGCCACTTAGTGGTGCAAACAGCAAAGAGTATGAATATATTTTAGTACACCTTTTGAATGCTTTCTAATTTTTTTCTAATTTTTACTCCTATTTCTTGTGCAGAGATTCTTTTATTATACATAACATGTTACAAAGTTTTCTTAAGATTATCATGCTATGATAAAACCTATATTCTTAAATTTCTTCGTAACCCCATTTATATTTCTCCTGTTGCATTCATTTATCTAGCATTTTTAATTTTTTTAATTTTTTTTAACTGTTGACTAACTTTAAGAGCGCTCTTGTCTCAGAGATGTCGTGTATAGTGCCGCGCGTCAGTGCTCGTTTATTACCTCTCGCAGAAGAAGCGTACACAATGCGCTGTGAATCCAGTTAGACTGGCATTGGTTGCACGATTACAGGGCTGATAATTTGGTGATAGGTGAGAACTACTAGGGTCATTCGAATGCCAATTAGTGACTTTTTCATCAAATCTAGCCTCACTTATAACTTAGAAATAGGCTGCTCGAAATATATTCTGTTTTCTTACGCGGACTACAGGGCTTAAGTACTATATTGTGCTAGAATATTGCCAGCCTGGGATAAATACCTAAGGCTACAATCCAATTCGCGCTGTGCTTCTATTATATTCAGCATCCCCCTTTTTTGCAAATAAGCAAAGCGTGCATGCCAATTGCGCTACCTGCCCACCAGATCACCACATCACCAGATATTTGAATTTTGCTTTTGCAGATCTTCTAGAGTGGGTGGATCGTCTCGACAGCTGGGTATTTTATGCGGTTCATCGCGCATGTTGCTCGCTATCGCCGGAGGAATATAGTGTATGTTGTTGTCGTCGGTGCTCGTTGGTCGCCTCAAGGCGTGCCATGTGCTGCGAACCCAATTCAAATGATATTGGTTATACGAGGACAGGACTGATATTTTGGTAGTATTTGAAGACCCGATGGTCAATTTTTCGTCGTATCTGATACCACACAAAACTTCCAAACTGAACAATTCAAATCAATACTTTGGAATTGTAGTCCATGTGAGGTCATAGAAATAAGGATTACCATTCCACAGTGGTCCAGAATGTAAATTTAGCAGGAGATTTTTCTAAATCTAAACAACTTGGCCTTAATAAGTCTTTGGAGAAGTTTTCGTAGTTTGTGGGTTTCTTCTTTTTGTTAAAAAAAAAACAGATAGGGAATTGTACCAAGATCAAAAAAATAACTTTTTAATTATTACAGCTAGAGCCAAATAACCTTCAACGAAGTTGTAGAAGGTCAAATCTTGGAAAAGTTTGCTGAAGACATGTGAACTCTACCTATCATACTTTTCATTTTAAAACTTATACTTTTACTTTAAAATTGAAGCTTAGGGTGTTTCTTAGTGTTTATCAGAAAAACTGTTTTAGTCAAATAACTCTTGCGGTATTGATTTAAAAGTGAAGTAGTCTACAGACAACTTTAAGATTGTTTTAAGGAAAATAACTTGTTTCATGGTAACTATTTTTATCTGTTTCATGATAACTATTATATCTAACTATTTTTGCTGATGAGTTATGAGCACTTTTTCGCCAACAATAACAATATCACTCATTGGGGCATACAAATAATAATTCTTTTTCAAGTATAATTAAGGTTGTTTGTTGCTGATTTTGATTGATGCCTCACCGGCACGAACCCGGTCTCGAAGCACCAATCACCGTATGAACTACAGCATTGGCCCAAACCCAATGCCGTTCTTTGAGGTGTGATATGTGATTTATGAAATTAAACACATTCTACTTGAGTGTCCAGAAGGGAACTGATTTGATTTTATTTCACATTTATTTACAGAGTTGTTTAAACCTCGAGCTGGTTCCGTCGATTTGCTGATTCAAGCGCTTTTAGCCGCTTGCCGTTTCGTCGCCATCTCCATATGATGATGACGACGATGATGATGATGAAGAATGCACCGTCCAGAGAATACGATGCGACGTCGTGTGCGCTGATAGTATTTTGTATGATTACGTCGTCTCCGAACGGCCACATCGTGTAGAGTTGCGTACTTCGTTGAACTTGGAGAACTGTTGCAGAGCGATGGCGGCGCGCATACTTTTTATGGCCCTCCAATGCGGATGTTTGTGGCACCCGTTTATGCTGAGAACGGGCATTTCGATTGTTTGGAAACGCTACGATTAAGCGCTTTTCGTTTGTTTGCTGCAACATTGTCGTGGGGTGGTGCTTTACTTTGTGTCACACCATTTTCTCCCCCCTTTGGAGCGGAGCCGCCCGCTCTAAATCGTATCGTTTCGGCTGGAAGGTGAGAGGTCACCGTCTAAACTTTGAGAGTTTTCATTCGTGTTAAGAGTTTCATTTTCGTTGATGGAGGGTTCTATTGGCAGGGGAGCCAACAGCCTTATATTTCTTTTGTAGAGATTGGTTCCCACGCGAACTGTACCCACTCGTACAATTCCGTCTTCACCAGCGTGCGTTTTGATGACAATTCCCATGGGCCACTTTGCCACAGGGGTGTTGTCATCACCAATTAAGACGATCTGACCAACTTGCAAATTCGGATGCTGTTTGGTACACTTAGCTGCACATCTTAAGTGCTCTAGATATTCATTTTTCCATTTCTGCCAGAATTGCAGTGTCTGTGATTGAATGCGTTTCCATCGAATTGATAAGTTTCTTTCATCTGTGGCCTTGTATGGGATCGGAAGCGCTGTCATGGGCCTTCCTATGAAGAAGTGACCTGGGGTTAGTGATTCTGGTGCGTCAGGATCCGATAGAATCGAGTATAGTGATCGGGAGTTCATTATCGCCGTCACTTGGTAAAATACTGTTTGAAGTTCCAAAATGTTAAAACTTGCTCCTCGTGCTGCTGCCGTGAATAATCGCTTGGCGACCTTTATGTTAGCTTCCCAGAGCCCTCCGAAGTTGGGGCTCCTGGGAGGGATGAATGAGAATCGTATGCCTTGCTCTGCGGCTACTCCTATTAGTTCATTTTGAAATAGTTCGTCGTTATAAATTCTCCTTAGCTCAGCAAGCTCGCGGCTCGCTCCTACAAAGTTGCGCCCGTTATCTGAGTAAATGATTTCGGGCCTACCGCGCAACGATACAAATCGCATTAGCGCGGCCATGAATGCGTTGGTCGATTGATTTTCGACCACTTCGATGTGGGTTGCTTTCGTTGAGAAGCATACGAAAATGCATGCGTATGCTATTATTCTTGATTTGGCTCGCTTACTTGGTAGTACTTCGAATGGCCCACACAGATCGACGCCTGTATGGATGAAAGCGGGTGATGGGTTCACCCTAGGCCTGGGCAATCGGCCTATCCTTTGTTGTAGTTGGCGCGGTCTTGCCCGCGCGCATAAGATGCATTTGTGTACGACTGCTCTGGCCGTCTTTCATTGATTGCGCATCCAATAGTTGCGCTGGAATTCTGCTATTAAGGTTTCAAACCCAGCGTGCAGGGTTTGTCGATGAATGTGTTCTAGGATTATTTTCGTGAAGAAGTGCTTCCGTGGGATCCACGTGGGGCATCGTTGAGATTGTGGCAAATCAGCTAAACTGATCCTGCCCATAATTTTGATTAGCCCATCCTCTATGACAGGACTTAGACTTTGGAGAGGGCCTTGCTTGGTAGGCGCTCCATTTTCTTGCATGTTACATAATTCGTTTGGATGGCAGGTGAACTGCATATGCTTGATTAGTAGCTTCGTTCCGGCTTCTAATTCGTTGAGTGTGATTAGTCCTGAGACTAATTCATTATTGATTCCTCGGCGCTTAGCTGCCGTCGATTTAGATAGAAAATTGTTCATTGCTCGGTTAAGCAGGGCGAAATACCGTCGTGTTTTCTTGAAGGAGTTATGGTGTGGGTAACTTTGGATTAAATCCTCGGTTTCGATTTTCTTAGTTTCTTCATGTTGTGTTTCTGCACTCGTCTGTTCTAGTTCGATTACGTGCAATTGCGAAATGTGTTCAGGTTGGAGTGCATATTCCGTGGCGTGGAGCCACATTTCCGTTTTGGTGGTGAGTAGCTGGTCTACAGACACTCCTCGAGAGACAATATCTGCCGGATTTTTGTCAGTTGGCACGTATTGCCAGTCTTCTTTTTTCGTTAGTGTTTGGATAGCATTGATTCGATTGCGTACATAGATTTCCTTATGTGGCTTGTTGGATTTAATCCAAGCTAAGACCACCTTTGAGTCACACCAATAGCGAATATTTTGCACTTGGTGCGGAACGTTGCTAACGACCCTTGTCATTAGTTCAGCCAGTAACTTTGCTCCTAAGCATTCTTTCCGTGGGAGAGTAATTTCTTTCAGAGGCGTAACTCTTGATTTTGCGCATAGCAAATTCATGGACTTGTGTCCATTGAGATCTATGGCGTAGGCATATATCGCGCAGCCATAGGCGACGTTGGATGCATCGGAAAAACCGTGCAATTCTAAATATTGATGGTTACTTGGAACCGCCTGTCGCGGAATGGCCAAGTTCGCTAGTTTCGGCAGTGTTCGCTTGAGTTTCTGCCATTCATGTAAGGTTTCGACTGGGATTTCGTCATCCCATTTCAGTTTAGTTTTCCAAAGGCCTTGAAGAAGGATTTCGGCCGTTATGATAATGGGCTGCATGATGCCCAAGGGATCGTACAATCGTAGTACTTCCGAAGCGAGTTGGCGCTTCGTCATTTTCGAGTTGTTAGCTGGCACATCTTCTACTGGGAATCTGAATGTGTCGTCGCGTGGTGACCATGCTACGCCTAAAGTTTTTATTACGCCTTGATCACCAATCGTGATTACCTGTTCTAAGTTTTCGTTTGGAATGTATGATAGTAATTGAGCGTCATTAGACGCCCATTTCCTCAAGAGAAATCCGTATGTGTCGAGCGCTGCCTCTATTGATTTGCATTGCTTCGTGAGTTCTGGTATTGAATCTCCCCCCATCATGAGGTTGTCTACGTAGAAACATCGTTGAATTAATTCTGCGGTTTGGGGGTTCGTTGATTTGATTTCTTCTCCTACTTGGCAAAGCGCCCGGCAGTCCAGAAAGGAAGAAGCGGCTTCTCCGTACGTTACAGTTGTCAAGCGGTATGCTTGAATTTCTTCATTGGTTTGTGCTCTCCACAGGATGCATTGCATCCACGTGTCATCGTCATGGACGTTGATTTGCCTGTACATTTTGGCAATATCGGCTGTTACCACCTTGTCGTGGCATCTGAAATCCAGCAGCAGATCAAATAAATCTCGCTGAATCACTGGCCCGCACCTTTGCAGGTCGTTCAATGATCGGTTGTTTGATGTCTTAGCGCTAGCATCAAACACCACTCTTAATTTCGTGGAGGTGGACTCTGCTTTTATTACGCAGGAGTGCGGTATAAAGTACTGGACTTTGGCCAGGTCGTTTGGTGATATTAGCTTCATGTGGCCCAGCTCTAGGTATTCTCTAAGGAATTCTCGATATTCTCCATATAGATCAGGGTTCATAATGAGTCGTTGTTCTAGTGATAGAAGGCGTCTTCTAGCTTGTTGATAAGAAAGCCCTAGCAGTTCGGGCTCTCCGTTCATAGGAATTCGGACGATGAATTTTCCATCCGAGCCTACCGTAGTGTTTTTGCGAAAATGATCTTCGCATTCCTTTGAGCTTGAGTTAGTTGCACCAACTGCATCGTGGTTCCAAAATTGCTTGAATAGGTAATCTAGTTCATCGTGATGCTCGTCATCACGTTCGTCATGGTTTTCCACTTTCACAGATGCTACTGCTAGGGTGGCCTTTGGTTTAATGTGCGTAGAGACTAGTCCTCCGACTAGCCATCCGAGTGCTGATTCTTGAAAGGTAGGGCCGGTTGCCAGTTTAGTACACCTGGGGCCCAAAATTTGGAAGAATATTCTCGCTCCGAGTAATATTTCCACTCCTCTTTTCTTGTAAAACGTTGGATCTGCCAACGTAAGTCCGGTTGGCACCTTTATGGATTCGGGTTTCATCTGCACGTTTGGTTGATCTTCCAGTACTTTGGGCACCACCATCATTTCAATAATAGTTTGTAATTTTCCGCATCTAGATGCCATCTTTGTTATTATTGTCTTACTCGTGTTGATACATCCACCCACCCCCTTTATTGTGAGATGAGCGTCATGCTGGGGTAACCCAAGTGCTTGGGCTGCTTCTTCAGTTATAGTTTCGATTTGGCTGCCGGAATCCAGCAGACATCTGAGTTGGTACCACGCCGTGGCACCCTTTACGTTGATTTCAGCGGTGGCCAAAAATACATATTCCTGGCTTAGTCACTTCGAAGGGCCCGCGGCCATCTCGAGCGCTACCTTGTTAGGCTCCCTTTTGTCATAAGATCTAGTGGGCCTAGGGTCTCGCTGCTCGTGTAGCAATGAGTGATGAGTGCCGTTGCATTCACGGCATCGATGTGGTGATTTACATCCTTTTGTGTTATGTCCCCTTCCGAGGCAATTGAAGCATCGTCCTTCTTTCGATACTAATTGCTTCCTTTGGGGGACGCTGAGATTGGCGTAGCTTGGACACGAATAGATGGTGTGTCTACTTTCACTACACCCGAAACATGGGCGTGAATCCACTACTTTGGTGCTAGCCAAAGCTGCGGTCTTTGTTGGTTGTCGGGGCTTGTTTTGCCCTTCGTCGTGCGGCTGACATGCCAGCTGCTTGGCACGTCTTTCGAGTTCAGTTTTAAACTCGACTCATGGATAGACCTTGTGAATATCCAATCGTTCCTCCAATTTTGAGACGGTAGCATCGTCTAACTTGCTTTTGACGACACTGACGATTAGCCCGTTTGCGACGCAATCGAGCCCGCTGGTTTCGTTCGTTATTTGTTTTGCGGCATGGACCGTTGTGTCCACCGCATCGATAAGTGCCATTATCGCCTTGGCACTGGGGTTGTTCGCTTTCTTCATGCGAATCAGTTTAGAAAAATAGCCCTCAAAGGCTACCCGTTTCTTGTAGAAGCATTCTTCGAGCTTTGCCCAGGCTTCGGCAAAGCTAACACCCGAATTTTCGAGTGCCTCCATGGTATTTACCGCTGTAAGCATTTGTTCAGAAATTCGAATTTATCCGCATCTTCGTGTAGTGTTAGTATGCGCTTTTCAAAGCGGCTTTTGAAAGCCAGCCACTCAGTGGGCGAGCCTGTAAATCGCGGCAGCTCGATTCTTGGTAGATGATCTGCGCGCGCCGTTGGGTTCATCGTCTGGTCGAGTGGGGCTTGCATCATTTGTCCCGACTCGTTCGTGTTTAAAAGTTTTTCGAGACTTACCTTGACTCGCAGGTAGGAGGCCATTAGGGGCGCCCTCCTTTTTGAGGGCCCACCAATGCCTTCGAGTTTGAGGAGTACGTTAGACGCCTGCGCATACAGGCCGTCCAGCATTGCAATGCGCGTTTTCACTTCAATTTGCGGTGGCTGGTCTTCACTTTCGCCGAGCCGAACCGCTTCGTCATAAATGTTCTTCAGACCGCCCTCAAGAGCGGTCAATTGATTTTTTAAAACGTCCGCCGTTGCGGCACGTTCCTGTTCAATTTCACTCATCGTTATTGTTCTTCGTTAACACTGTGTTATTTAACCTCAGCTTAGGAGGACTTTTCGTCACTTGGTTCACTCCGCCGGCAATTTGTAGCACTATGCCGACGGGTTTTCGCTTCGTTGTCACTGGCTCGCGATACGAGCAGCACTATTACACACGGCCTTTGCGTGCCGGTGCACCTGATTTAGTTACATCCGCCGCACTCGGGCGGCAGCTCATTAAGTTAGGTGGGTGGTTTCATGCCACCCCACACGCGGACTGCACTCAGGCAGTGGTTCACTGGCTCATAATTGAGCAGCATCATTTCACGCAGCACTTATCACTTGCCGACGTGTTCTTTGTTCGTTGCACGGCCCGCACCCGGCCGGCAATTCAATGGGATTCGTTATTCAATTCATTCACTTCGATTGGGTGGTCTGATGCCACCCCGCACTATGTGTCGTATTTAGCCTCCTAAGGCTGACTTTCGTGTCTTTCGATAGCCGGCGGCGGCTGAGTGGGAATATCCCGCACTATATTCCACTCAATTTCATCGATGATTGAATTTCTTAAGTTCAACAGGGAACTTTTGTAAACGAAGCTCATTTTTCCGCGGATGGCCGCGCCGGATGCCATCTCGAAATGAGCCTCGGTCAATTTAGTAAGTGCCCACGCTTCAGTGGTGGACACGGGAGACGCTTTCACTCTGTTGAGAGTGTCATGCATTAGCAGCATGCACTTCGTAAAAAGCATGTTTAGATTGCCCTGTTCAGTCATTTTCACTAGGTTTCCGCAGTAAGCGGCCTTTTTTCACTTAATTTGTTTTTCACCGCATATTGCACTGCGGCTCACTAATTAGTCATTCGGATCACTTTTCTTCGCGCGCGAAGTGACCCGATCACGTCGGGGTCACCAAAATGTTTGTTGCTGATTTTGATTTATGCCTCACCGGCACGAACCCGGTCTCGAAGCACCAATCACCGTATGAACTACAGCATTGGCCCAAACTCAATGCCGTTCTTTGAGGTGTGATATGTGATTTATGAAATTAAACACATTCTACTTGAGTGTCCAGAAGGGAACTGATTTGATTTTATTTCACATTTATTTACAGAGTTGTTTAAACCTCGAGCTGGTTCCGTCGATTTGCTGATTCAAGCGCTTTTAGCCGCTTGCCGTTTCGTCGCCATCTCCATATGATGATGACGACGATGATGATGATGAAGAATGCACCGTCCAGAGAATACGATGCGACGTCGTGTGCGCTGATAGTATTTTGTATGATTACGTCGTCTCCGAACGGCCACATCGTGTAGAGTTGCGTACTTCGTTAAAATTGGAGAACTGTTGCAGAGCGATGGCGGCGCGCATACTTTTTATGGCCCTCCAATGCGGATGTTTGTGGTACCCGTTTATGCTGAGAACGGGCATTTCGATTGTTTGGAAAACGCTACGATTAAGCGCTTTTCGTTTGTTTGCTGCAACATTGTCGTGGGGTGATGCTTTACTTTGTGTCACACCAATTACTAGAGTTATAATTGAGCAAAAAATAACGAATACGTTATTTTCTAAAAGTTCATAAAGTTGATTACAAAAATTCTATTTTTGATATTATAAGTTCTTATATCTTTTGAATAATAGAACCTAGCGTTTTAATGTGGGTGGTTCTAACTTTTTAAAATCTTAAAATTAATTTTTAAATGGTTCGAGATAGAGCTTCGTAGAAAATAAAATTTTAAAAAACTTGGTCGAAAACACTGGAACTCTATGTCGTGTATTTTCCATTTTACAAGAAATTTACCAAAAAAATAGGATGTTTCTTAACAAATGGTTTTCTTTATATATCTTTTGCAGTTTTAATTTTTCATAAGGATCACGTAAGAAAAACTTTCAGATATTTTGAAGGAGAGCATTTTGTCTCTATGTACCGAACCTCTAGCATCTCTCGTTAGAAAGTTATATATACTTTTTACTAAAAATAAACTCTTTTATGAGTTAATATTGCAAGACGTAAAAAATATTGCATTGGCCATTTTTTTTGCGATCTATACTACAAAGCATGCTATATCATATGACAACAACGGTATTTAATGTTAAGTGTCCTAATCGAAGATAATACTATATGAAAAAGTTATATTTTTTTTATAAAAAAGTTCTCATACCTTTCAAACGAAAAATTTTTGGTAGTTGGAGTTTTAAAGAAAATTATGCACCTTAAAATAATCTTGTATCCCTGTCCATAGGGTACTTTAGTGTAAAATGAAAACTTTTTATAGAAATAAAACCGTTTTTAAGGAACACCTTACGGCTTACATTTGGATTTGTCGGGCAATGGAAAGTATAAAAGCTAGAGCTTGCGTGTCTTCAGCAAATTTAGCTAAAATGTGTTGTTCTACAACTTCATCTATAATAGTCAAGCTCTATCTCGAACCGTTCAAAAGTTTCATTTTAAATATTGCTAAAGTTAGAACCACCCTAGCTTCTGTTTAAAGCAAAATAAAGGGCTTTTAAAGTACAACAACTTTGCCAAACATATTGTGAGGCTAAATCATTTAATTTTAGCAAAAAGATAAAATTCCTGCTAAATTCACATTCTGGAGCCCTGTCCATTCCAAAGTGCTAAGTAACTCAACAGTGACATTATTTTTAGGACCCCAAAGTAAGCCAATAAAAGTGCACTTTTTCGAAAATTGTGCCGCGGCGGAACCCATTATACTATGAAGTGCTATTCCGTTTTTGTCGTGGCTAACGACTTATCATTCAATATACGGGCCCTTTTCAAAATTTTGGGATGAAAGTCGTGTAAGGTTTGGAGCGCTCATATCTTTTCATATCATACTACATGGAATTAATCAATTTTCGGAATTTTTCGAAAATAAGTTCAACAATGTTGTATAAAATTTTGAGGTATGTATGATATGCATTAATAACGAAAACCTGTTTTGAAAAATCTTTCGAAAAAAACTACTTGGAAATGGGAAAAAGTTTCAGCTCATCTCGGTCAGCCTTCAATATGATGCACCAACCGGACACTGAAATGATGAGAAATTTTAAATGTAGGTCCGCTACCGTTTTATTTCAATTTTTTGTGTAGAGCTGTTTAGAGCGTACAGGGTTCTCCAAGTGCTGTACAATACCGGGAAAAAATATTTGTGAACTGTACACGGCTGGTGGATGAATCAATTTGTGTCGTTACCTACTACTAGCAGAGGAAATTATTTTCATTTCTGATAGAGAGTAGCATGCACGACGAAAAACCGGATTTTAAACACCTGCCCGTAACCAGTTCGTGATTCTTTACTGCTAACTTCATGCACTGAGCCGAAAAAAACGGATTTTACAACACCCAACTAAAACCAGTTCGTGATTGGTTACCGCTAATTTCGTGCACCAAACCACGCATTTTGAACAAAATATTTGTAATTTTAGTCGGTTTCTATTAGTCGACCTAGTTGAATAACCGGAGACTACATTTCAACATTTTTCCTGCATTCGTGAACATTTTTCCTAATAAATCGCTGTTTTAGGCTTTTAAAATTGTATTAAAAAATTCTCATCTACAAAACAAACATAAAAAATGAATTGTTAAGGTATGAGAAAAATTAATTACGATCAATTTAAAATAAAATAAAGACAATCGGTTGAGTGGTATTTCAGGAATCGTGATCACGGGAAAACCATTTTCTTTAAAATCGGTATTTCGAGATAATCGAGTTTAAAATTACCACTGCGCTTGGTAGACGAAGCACGCTTGGAAGCGCTGTAACTTTCGATCTATTTCTCGGATCTCTATAAAATTAGGAAAAATATTCTCAAGGAGTTGTACTTTCAGATAAAGTAACAAAAATTCGATTTTTGAAAAATAAAAAAAGGTATGTAACCCCTTAAGCTTCATACACACAGTATATATGCGTCCTTATTCCAATTTTAATAACGAGACACGAAAGCCTTTGAAATACTGAATAACTTCGCAGAACATCAGATTGCACTAGCTCTTACCATTGTATGGATAGGAGTATTACCTTGAATTAATTTTGATCACTGGCGCCACCATGTGGTAGAATTCTGCATTTTTTCAAATAAGAAAAGAAAATATTTTTTGGTGCTCTACAACTTTGTAGAACATCCAAATGCTCCATCTCTTACCGTTGTACAGATAGGAGTATTCCCTTTAAATTACTTGGCTCACTACCGCCACCTTGCGTAGAAATCCTGAAACTTTCTAGTGAAAACAAAAAGTACATTTAATCCTCTACAACTTTGTGGAACATCATAACTTTCTATCTCTTATCGTTTCAGAGATATATGAGTTTTTCCTAACTTTGTCCCACCTTCACTCGTGGTTCACTTACATGAGATAAGCGGAGTACGCCCTTTGCGAATATTAAGCAGCAGTATCCAACTTTAAACGTTAATAACTCTTTAACGGTTGGTTGGATTGTCTTGCAGTCTTCGACAAACTTGTTCAGCATATCTTCAAAACTCCTTCCTGGGTCAGTGATCGGAAGTTTACAGCGACCTCTAGCGGCGATTTTGTGAACTGCGAGTGTTTCCCCATACATTTTGGCCAAAAATCCCATACAAACTTTAAGCTCTTTGGGGGAGGGGTTAAGGTTAACCGATTTCGCTCAAATTTGGACAGTGTCATTTTTTCATGATTTGGAACGACGCTAGGGGGTGTAGATTAGTGATTTCAAAAATGGTCGTTTTATTGTCACCCTAATATGCACATTATGCTATTTATAATATTTTATTATATACCTAATATAACTGTATATATTTTACGTTCCTTATATTTATTACATTTATTTGATTAACTGTACCGAACAATTGTAATGTAAACATTTTACATTTTTGTGCCTCATGAATTTGCATATTATATTCAGTATATTGGTTTATTAATTTAGTTCAATGCCTTATTCTCATTATTGCCGTTATATACAACACCTTTTTAAATTGCCTTGAAAGTATCCAAATTTATCATACTTATTAAAATTAATTTTACTGGATAGGGAGGGATGTACGATAATGTAATAGTTTAGAAAACATTTCGGAACTACTGTAAGGATCACCTGACGAAAAACCTCTAAATTAAATTCAGATATTTTCGTTTTATGTCGGATCATTTATCTAGATATACCTATAACGTTTGTCATCAATATTTATATAATATGAGAATCATTTCAAAAAATATGCTGCAACCATAGTACTTTAAATTAAATATACGCAGAAATGTTCACATATAATTGCTACATTATTTTAAAGCATTATAAAGGTGTATCCGTGTACATTCAATACAATGGAGAATGAATATCATATTTATTATGTTTATAGGCCAATTTCATAGATGTTTCATAAATTTATTGTAGGCATTATATTAAGTACTCGTTCGCTTATTGTATGTGTTATATCCATTAAACTCATACTGTATGTTACTGCACTTTATCTTCGTACCAAAATCAGTATATTTTCAGCTATACATATTATATACACTACATACTTCATTTCATTATATTTGTTACTTATACATTATTTGGATTAGGTTAATCACTTTGCGTTTTTCAGGCAGAAGACATCCACTCACAACATTCATTATTACCATTTTTTAAATATATACTCCACTGTATGTTGTTTTCACAGTCAATATATTCATTTTATTGTACTATATTATATTATGTTCGTTATATCATTTTGTACTGCATTATATTCTATTATATGATATATTTACATTACAAAACAAAAGAAGTCGCATAGGGGATGGGAGCATCAGGGTATCATACAAATTGAGGACTGGACGAAGGAATGTGGGTAGCCAGCCTGAGTCACTTGAAGGAAACTTCAGAAGGTCCGATAGGAGTTTGACGCACCCTTCTCCAAACAAACCATCAGGTGGGTTCAAGCACGTATAGCGAAATATTTTACCCTTTGGCTGGATATTATTGTTGGAAGAGAACCTTTCCATCCCGCGGAATGCGCGTAAGTGTCTCTGCTCACGGGTTCGCCCAAACCCCTTTTGTTCCCTCTTCAGTAACAACAGTAATATGAAGGTTAAATGATAAACTATTTCGGAGCTACGATAAGTCTACCCGCATACACTGGAAAAACCTTGAGCTGATGGTGGCTATATATCACATCACATCACATATTCAAAAATAAAATTCTACTTTTGACTCCAAATAGTATGAATTATGAAAATTTGTCAAAAGTTGTTGTTGGGAAATCTTTTTTATATAAAGCTTCTCCATGATCCAAATACACTGAAAAAGCTTCTTTTATGTCTGTAAAACGATAAACATGAGACTTTTGACAATTTATGATGGGGTAACGCAAATAACTTTTAAAAAGGAAATAATTACATGAATTAATTGTTCTTGTTAGACCAAAATTCCAAATATCTCGAAAACTATTGCATTTTGGAAGATATTTGTTAAATACATTTTGATTTAACCCTCCGGCACTCGCGCCTAATTTTATAGCACGAGTACTCGCGCGTTGTACTTTGTACAACACAGATAGTCTTTAGAATACTTCGTGATCCGTATCATTTGGATGGTATGCGAAATAGTTTGATGTTCTGCTACTACGTGGCGCTAGTGGCCATACCATTTTTGGCATTCTGTATCTCGAATTCCTGATTTGTTAGCAGGACGGTATCTTCGATATAGTTGCACAAGAGATAAATACATACGAAGCGAAACACTAAATAGTTTGGAATTCTGCCACTAGGTAGCGCTAGTGAGCATGCATATTCGTGATTTTTAAATCTCAAGATTGCGACTATTTAGAAGTATGATAGTATAATTCATGTCATAAGTGAGCTATACTATTTTCGAATCCAATCAGTACGTTGAAGAAATTGAAGAACAATTGTGCTTGTTTAGCATTTTTCTGTACTAGGGAAGGTTTTTCTGTGCATGTTATAAGCAGCGCATTTTACAGATTACCATCGTGAACGGTTGATTGGTGTTACA
Organism: Topomyia yanbarensis; assembly: GCF_030247195.1. NCBI lineage: Eukaryota > Metazoa > Arthropoda > Insecta > Diptera > Culicidae > Topomyia > Topomyia yanbarensis. Next base: position 201,227,833 of record NC_080672.1, on the reverse strand, counting down.
GAAATGGTACACATGAGTTTTATGACTTCCAAATCTTAATTTCTTTGCGCACATATTCCAAAATTATAAATGAATAAATTAGTTTAGTTGAGTTAGAGGAACGTCATCTGAGAATTTAGTGAACTTATTTTCGGAATATCATCGATTTATTCTTTTCCTTGGTGATATTCACAATTCTTCCTTCCAAAGAGATAGGAAACTGAGATACAGTGGGTCGAAAAAATTACATATTCAAGTTCACTAGCGCCTCCTAGTTGATGAATCCCCTATTATTCGATGTACCACCTCGAAAGTTTTAATCTCGTGAGCAACTTTGCCGAATGCACTTGCTCGCTAAAAAATCAGGAAATTGAGATACATTAGGTTGAACAACTGACAAGCTCACAAGCGCCGCCTTACGGTAGTTTTCTGAAGCAGTCGCCTCATAGGTTTTGATCTGCTTAGCAACTTTGTCGAAGATACTGACTTTCTAAAAAATCTAGATCTTGAGATATAGCAAGCCGAACAAATAACATGCTCACTGGCGTCACCTAGCGGCAGACTTTTATATCTATATTTTGTCTTCCACTGACTAGCTCTTGATCTTATGAACAAGTTTGCCGAAGGAAGTAACCCTCCACATGATCAAGATCACGAGATATGTTGAACAGAATATTGTTAGGTCGAACTTCCCACATCGCGCGAGTTAAGAATAAGAGTTTGTGATACTCTTTTTAAAAAATACAACTACACTACTCTACCGTTCCACATCGAATGAATTTATTTCAATTAATTAGCCCTAACTACAGTTCAATACTGCTAACTCTGCAATCCTCGCGGTGGTGCCATCCATCCGGTCACACGTTGCCATCGATTGGGTCGCACGTTGTCGTCGTCTAACAAAAATGCCTAGCTTGGCGATTGCGATGTTTGCCGGTTGTCTCGAGGAACTTCGACGTCAGCACCTGAGTCGCGTGGCTTCATCGTTAACTCGTCCTTCCTGAGAGATGAGGTTCCGTACGAATCACTTCCCTGATTGTCAAACGTCTAATGTTAGGTTGGATGTCTGGTACTGGATCTTCGACTGTTGTGGTCCTGGCTGCAGGTTGTATGTTTATGGTAGCTGATCTATGGATGAGAAATCTAAGGAGAAATGCTATACCGATTAAGCTAGGTAGGGACATAATTCCCCCGAAAATGGATAATTTTGGCCACTTTATACTGTTCGTTGATAGCCGGATAACATCCAGCTCCTTCCTCGTTTCCAGATGGAGTTTATGTAAATGGTCCAGGCTGATGTTTAGAATCTCTTGATGCATATTCACATCGATTCCGTCTAGGGGTAGTTGTATTGGGTTTCCCGGTAAGGTTTTCACTCTTGAGCTATATAAAATATTATTGATGTATAACTGACAATTTCTGAAGAAAACGATGAATGGTCCGGTCAGGTTTCTGTTTGTTAGGCCACAATTTGATGAAAGGGTGAAATTTTTCATAGTGTTTATGAACAAGTGTTGGTTGTCTAGAAAAATAACTTCTTCTTCAACTGGGTTGGTGGTAAAATTACAAGTTGCCTGTACTCCTTTCAATAGCTTCGGTATGCAGGTTGAATTGTCCAAATTGATTTCGTTTGCGTCGAATATAGTAGGTTCGACTGAGTTTATGGAGTAAATCTCGTCTTTGTGAGTTAGATAAAATCGATGATCTATATGAATTTGCTTATTTTTGTGAATGATTGGGTATAGACGTATTTTGTTGAATATTCTCGGGTCGAGTTTTGGCATTTTTATTATGAGTGCAATTTCCAAACTGTTCGTTGCCACTGATGTCGTCGCATAATTCATTGCCTCCAGAGCAGTATGAACCGTTATATTTTCCCTAGCTAAATCATTGATTAAAATATCAATTTCACGTTGGCTCAGAATTTTTTCGTTTACTATTCCTAATTTAGCTAACAAAATTGTATCAATTATCTGGTTCAATTTCTTTGATAAGTAGTTTAAATGAAATAAAATCTTAGTGGAATAAGTTTCGGCTGATCTTGTGTTAAACAGATTGATTGCCTTTTTCGTTTCAAACATTGCTTCCTTCAATTGTAGGTTTATCTCACGGTTAATCCTGATCTGCTCATTATTGTTCATAATTAAATTATTTATGGTAGAATTGATGATTCTCAAATCATTGGCATCTGGACTGCCAGCTATAAATTTCCAAACTGTGCCTAAGCTATCCCAACGTTTATGACGTCTGATAGGGTCTATGCTTTTTAATGCAAAATCTATTTCGTTAAATTTTTCTATTATTAAGTCGGAAAATTGATTTCTGCTAAAGTTTTCAAACTGATCTCTAAGGCTTTTTACTTGCATTCTAATAGTCGTTAGATTGAAGTGATGAATGTAATATGTGTGGTCAAGTTTGATCCGTGCCTCGCCTTGATCGAAGATCACGACTGGTTGACGTCCTACGTCCCGTAAGTCGAGTGTCACATCTTGTGTCGATTGAAGTTGGTTTGGTTGAATACATAATAGCAGTAGTAGTCTGAAACGTAGAAGTGGAAGTCACGTTTTATATTTTCATAATTTTCAGGTCGTCTTTGTGGATTCGTCGGTTATCGTCAGTCGTAATTGTGCTTTTGTTAACTTTCGAAATTTTTATTTTTTTGAACCTTTTCTTGTGTTTAAGTCTTTGTCGGGTCGTCTCGTATGCGTCTTGATTTTCTTCGATCGGTACAGGTTTCTTTTTTTTATTATGGTGTTCCAACGCATTTTTCTGGGTTCGTAGTAGGTTTCTGTAAGTCTTTTCGATAATGTCCGGTGTACGAGGAGAGGGAAGAATTATTTCCAAAGGAGTGAAATTTGTGGAGGAGTGAATAGAAGAATTATATTTCTGTACGGATAGTTGGATCAGGTCTGGAGTTGAGAGATTCGGATTTTCAGTTTTTGTTATTCGGTAAATTTCTAGGAGCGTTGAGTGGAAACGTTCAACGGTTCCGTTCATTTCGCTCCGTCCGGTGGCGGTTACATATGGGTTGATTTTGTGTATGTTGTAAAAATTAACGATCTCTCCCGTCATAAAGGATTTTTCACCATCCATCACAAGTGTGTTTGGTGCTTTGTACTTTAAGAGAATATCCTTTATTGCTGGTATGAGGTCGACGGCTGCTCTTGATTCGATTTGTGTGACTTGAGCGAATTTTGAAAATTTGTCGACATATGTCAAAAAGTGAAGACTCTCTAAAAACATAATGTCGATGTGCGCTATTTCAAATGGAGCCTTTGGAATTGGTGTTTCTTGTATAGGAAACTTTATCGGGTTTCTATCATATTTGCACTCATGACAAATCTGACAGTTAGTGATAAAATCTCCTACCTTTTGAGCTAATTTTGGAAAGAAATAATTTCGAAATATTTGCTGTTTATTTTCCTGTGCACCTCTGTGGGCTCTGTAGTGCTCAGTGCGGATGATATTCCATTGGTCATCTTCCTCTGTTATGTCTTTAAGCATATTCTGAGTGAAACGAATTGTTAACAGATTTTGTTGTCCGAAATGTCTTTTATAGACCTCTTGCATTTTTCCCATTGTGTTCTCATCTGTTAACAAACCATTTACTTTAGAATAGTTAAAGTGGTTTTTTAGTACCTGTAATAATGAATCATCGTTAATTTCATTTATATAAATTGTAATTCTTGTGTATCCTGAAAATGGGGTTTCTGTTATTGTTTTATCAGGTCCTTTCTTTATTACCACTTGATGACGAAATACGTTGATTGGCGATTCGGTCGAAGGTATATAAAAGTCTTCGCTATTTTCGGCTGAATGTTGGGTTGCTGATAGGGAGCATACAATTCTGCTTAAGGCGTCTGCCACCACGTTTGCTCTTCCTGGCTTATACACTATTTCATAATCATGCTCTTCTAAATATGCCTTCCATCTTTTGAGTTTTGCATTTGTATTTTTTGGAGATAAAGCAAACGTTAACGGTTGGTGATCAGTTAGAATTTTAAACTTCGCCCCGTATAAATAGTTTCTAAATACTTGCAAAGACCAGAAGATCGCTAACATTTCCTTCTCTGGCACAGAGTATTTTTCTTCCGTTGAAGACAAAGTTCTGGAAGCAAAGTGAATCGGTTTGTCTTTGCCGATGTCACCTTGGGATAGGACAGCACCTATAGCGAAATCAGATGCGTCCGTTGTGAGAATAAAAGGTTTCCCATAGTCTGGGTAAATGAGAACGTCAGACGATTTTAATACGTTCTTCAACTTGTCGAAGCACCGTTTTTCACCACTCGAGAGCGAAATTTTTCTATTTGATGAGGGATTTCTTTCCCCCCGAAGAAGGTTTGTAAGAGGTTTTGCGATTTTAGCAAAGTCTTTTACAAATCTTCTATAATAACTCATCATTCCAAGGAAGGAACGAAGCTCTTTGAGATTCTTAGGCTCTGGGTACCTATTGATAACTTCAATTTTTTTAGTGTTAGGTTTGATTCCTTCAGCACCGATAATAAATCCTAAAAATTCTATTTCAGAATGCAAAAACTCGCATTTGTCCAACTGAATCTTGAGATTTGCATTATTTAGTGTTTCTAGAATTATTTTAAGATTTTTCAAATGTTCGTTTAGGGTCTTTCCAAACACGATGACGTCATCGATGTACACATAGCATATTTTCCCTATGTGATCTCTTAGCACGTCGTCAATTGCCCGTTGGAAGATCGCAGGAGCGTTCTTCAAGCCGAACGGCATTCGAGTGAACTCATATTTCCCGTTGTTGATGGCGAAAGCCGTTTTCTCGATATCTTTCTCCCTCATTTTAATCTGGTGAAATCCAGACGCTAAATCAAGGGTGGTGAAGTATTTTTGACCCTTTAGTTGATCTAAAACATACCCAATCTCGGGCATTGGATATTTATCGGGAATTGTCTTCTCGTTCACCTTCCGATAGTCTATCACCATTCGGAATTTTTTCTCTCCTGAGGCATCGGGTTTCTTTGGTACAACCCATACTGGTGCCGTCCACGCTGAACGAGATGGTCGAATAATACCATCTTCCAGGAGTTTGCTGATTTGCTTTTTTACCTCGTCTGCATAGGCAGCAGGGTAAGGATATACCTTCTGATGAACTGGAATATCATCGGTGGTATTGATTGTGCACTCAACGTTTGTTGAGCATGTTAATTTTGCATTTGTTTCATGAAAAACTTCTTTTGAGCTGTCGAGGACAACTCTTAGTTGATTCTGCTCCTCTTCAGTAAGATGAGCTGTTCGAAAAACGCTATTGGAAGTACAGTTTGTCTGAGAATATTCGCAGAGAGGAATGATAAGTTTCTGATTATCAGAATACAAGGTCAAAGTCCTATTAGGAAAATCAATATTAGCATTCAAGTCATTCAGTATTTCTGTCCCTATGATTCCGTAGAAAAATGAATGGAACTTATGTAACAGAAATATAGTAACGTAATTAATTTTCGGATAAAAAAAGTTTATATCTATCGCAGAGGTTGCGTTAAATTTACCGTTAGCACTAGTGATGCCTTCGGCATTGAAATTATACGGCCTGCTGTCCTTGTAGGCCCAGGCAAGTTTTGGATTGATTAAGTTAATGTTTGCTCCTGTATCTACTAAAAAGGGGAACTGTCCACTAGTAGTCTTCAAGTTGATGTAGAGCAATATAGGTTTCACCAACTTGAGTTCCATTCTAAAAAATGGGTGGCTGTAGCCTCATCTTGCTGCGGTTCTTGTTCTTGCGTATCTAATTTAGGTTCCGGTTCTGCCGGTGATTGCATATCATAATATTGATATGAATCGTCGTAATAATCATATTCGTAATTATAGAGATCTTCTGTTCGATCTTCAAAAATGGTATCGATAGGATGAGCGTGCTTTTTGAATGGGTACGGATATGCTTGCCCCGATATCGGCGGTGGTCTTTTAAGATTCATTGGTGGCCTGTTACCATAGTCCACATTGTGTGTTCTCATACTCTGGTCAATATCCATCGGCTCGGGTTTCGGTAATGGTTTCGCAGCCCAAGGCCGTGGGGGTGTCTGGAATGGATTAGGCTGGTACTGAGGTCTGGTTTGGGTGAAAGGATTGGCTTGAAAGTGTTGCCTGCCAAATGATGGCATCTGTGAAAAATTCCTTGGGGCTGGAATTGGTGGAGGTGGATATCTCCTTGGAGGTGGTCTAGGAGGAAGCCCAAATCCCTTGGTTTGGGAGTTGGGGTGAAATGTTCATTTCGAAAGGGTGCCGATCTGGTATCCATATTGTGGTAGTCTAGGCAAAACTGATACGCCTGGTTTAACGTCTTTGGATTGAATGTTTTTAGTAAATGACACAGAGGTTTTTCTAACCCTCGAATAAATGCATCTATTGCTTTTTCTCGAAAATAGTCAATGTGTGAATTAGCATGGAGGAACAGTTTTTCCTCCGTTTGAATTTGAGCTACTATGGATGAAAGTAGTTCGTTCACCCTGGAGTAGTAACTGCCTAAACTTTCATTGGAGTTCTTTTTAATAGTTGTTAGTTCGAAGTCCAATGTTTTTATATCACGCTTATCCCTGTAATATAGAAGCAACGTCGATTTTATTTGTGCCCAATCATGCACAATGTTATTCGAATTGAGAATATCGGCTGCTTCGCCTCTAATTTTTCGTCTCACGGAGCGTTCAATTAAATCAATTTGAGCTTCCGTGGCTCCGGCATCTCTGTACATGCAGAAAATGCCCTTAACATCTGTAAGCCATACTAATAGTTCTGTTGGCTTACCATCAAAATTTTGTAAATCACGAATGAAATCTGGTAGTTTTCCTAATTCAATAAATTGTTGCATGGTCAACTGTGCAGCCGCAGGAATTGGGGCTGGGTGTTCCATTATTTTTTTGAAGTAAAAGTTTAATCTAGATTTTTTCTTACTAATTTTGACGGAAATTTATTTTTAATGAAAATTGATAATTAACACTTTTTCACTATACACCTGTACTCTGGATTTTCTTGGATTTTTTTTGTCACTAACACTTAGAATGATAAAAAATTATTGGTACTTACATATAGGACCGTGTCCTTGGTTCGGCCGGCATGAGTTAATCCGGTCTTCTTTTTGGCGTTCCACCAAGTGTCGGGGGAGAAGAGGCAGATATTTTGGGTTGCTCCGTTTTGCTCTGCTGTGTTGCATCCACTACTCCGGACCCTACTATCAATTGGGATAATCCACGGTGTCCTCGCTTCTCGCTTTGTGTCGGGTTTTTTTAACTTGTATGTGGCTCCTTGGACCACCACTATTTAGATTTTTGCACTTTTTTGCTTGGCTCTAGAGACCAGGTTGTAAGATTTTTTTCACAAGTCACTCGAACACTTATACACTTCCCGGCACGAGATGGATCTCGCCGGAGCCTCCAGTTAAGAATAAGAGTTTGTGATACTCTTTTTAAAAAATACAACTACACTACTCTACCGTTCCACATCGAATGAATTTATTTCAATTAATTAGCCCTAACTACAGTTCAATACTGCTAACTCTGCAATCCTCGCGGTGGTGCCATCCATCCGGTCACACGTTGCCATCGATTGGGTCGCACGTTGTCGTCGTCTAACAAAAATGCCTAGCTTGGCGATTGCGATGTTTGCCGGTTGTCTCGAGGAACTTCGACGTCAGCACCTGAGTCGCGTGGCTTCATCGTTAACTCGCGTTCTATTGGTCTGGTTTCATCAAACAATTTCAGATTGTATTGTTGTACTTGAGGTATATCAGTGTACAAAAATGCCTGTATCTTGTCTAAAACATGATTTCTGAGGAATACATAGTGGATTGGCATTGATAAATGTCTTTGCAACTAAATGCTAACGAAAAATCTCAAAGTGTTGTACAAAGCTTCTCCATGATCCAAATACACTGACTGTATAAAATAGCGTAATCGAAAAAAAAATTGAAATTATTGCACGAAGAAACGTATACGCCCTTTTGAAAAATTGCCCTTGTATTAGAATAGTGCAAGTACCAGAGAAAATCATGGAGATTCATAAACCGAACACAAATGTAAAGTTTCCTTCGAATCGACGATGGTCATATTTTGCGATCTGCTGGTTTCTCATGGAATCCCTCTTTTGCATCTATAACCATTTTGCCCTAAACGGATGCGTGGAATATTATGCTAACATTAATCATTGGTCGAAAACAACGTCGTTGGTTCGTGCATGAAACTTCCTCATCAAACTCAGGTTCAAAGTGCTATATCAACAAATAACAATCAGAGTGTCATATATTCACAATAACAATCAGCCAGCATGTATGCAATCATTTGACAAAACTATGAAACGCTTTTTCTACATGAAGCTTTTTGATTCCAAACGAAAAGCGCCTTAATGTATGCTATATTTTTCTATTTTAATCTATTTTTAGACCTGCACGCTAAATACGTTGATATTATACAATAGGTAAAGCAAACTATATTGGCCGTGGGAGAACCTAACAAAATGTGTTATATTGTTGATAGAAGCCTATCACAGGTTGTCACATTTTTGACATATACTAGAAGAATTTCTGTAATATTTTCTGTTATTTTACCAACTAACGAGACTAGAGTTATAACACAACTTGTATGAGCATGATAATGAGCATGATGACCGTACAATTTATAGTTGCTACTCCGTGATTGACCAGAACAAGCGAATTTGCACAGAGAATCAACAAATGGAGCCTGGGAGTAGCTATATCCATCCTCAGTGTGCACGTTTCGAGGGTTCAATACTTTAAAATGTCAATAACGGCGCCGGCCACGTCCTTACAGTCAGCCGGGAAAGAAAAGGAATGTTAGTGTGACAAACCTTGTATGGAGACCGTGTATACCTCTGCATCTCCACGTTTGCCACGGGATGGAGTTTTTGTTAGTAGGATGGGGTAAAGAGTTACACAGATCTGGATTCACCTTGATAAGTGATGTGTTCTATGCAACTCTCAGAAGTGTTAACACGTGTTTATTGCTCTGGGCCGGTTGCCGAGAATTAATTATAGATGTATCGTTTTTTGAATTATTTCGGTCGGAATTTTTCAGAAAACTAAAAATATAACTTAAACTTCGGACAACCGATCGTCGTGAGTGTTACCTTATGTGTAATTGGATCAGACGGCATGTAAACGTATTTATTTATTTCTAGTTTCTTTTTTGCAACTAAACTTCCAAGAACAATATAATATAACGAAAAAACAGACTCGCGGAGTAGATATGCTAATAATAATGTAATTGGGGATTTCGTTTTAGAAGTAGTATTTATCATGTACGTACTTTGATACTATTATAAGTAATGAAGTGACAACTATGTATTGTCTTTTTTCTCCAGGAACGATAGAAACAAATGCAACTCTTACATAATCAATTTTTACGCGCGTTATTATGCGAACTGGAGCGAATTTTGAACGGTATAATGTAAGCACTAACCGGGTACCTGAAACGAACAATTTTATATGTCGAACATACAACCGCGCGCGTCGTTTTTTGCTAAGTTGTAGAAATAGGAGGTAAGGTAGAGATTGAAGAAGATGACAGAAATCAAAAGAGACTCTTGTTTATTGCATATTACGGCAATTATCAAGCTATATTATTGTGCACACGATCAAACAGGTTAACATAAGAATTTTCACGAATTTTGAGAAAATTGCTCTTCTTTACTTTCAGAGAGGCCTCAACAGTTGAACCTTATGCATAAACATAGGCATAAAAGGTCGCCCATGGTTGCTACTCTGTGCAACTGAGACTGCAAATTGGGTTTTTTTTCACTCCCGACTAATGTCTAATAAAATGTCGTATATTATGGAAGAATACAGATGTACGCGCACGGCACTGACGCGTCAATGGAACGGATCGGATAAGTGTAAATCAAGATGAAGAGAAAGAAGAAAAAATGGGAACACCTGACACTTTTGAGTGTATTAGCCCTATATTTGCAAAACCAAGCATGGTGTCCGGGGCCATTGAAGTAAACAAACATCCGAACGAGCATCCTGATTCTTCAACGCGCAATAAAAAGTGAGAAAAAGCCGAGTTTCACCTCGGATCCACCGATTGGAACACTCAGGGCACTTCCCACCTCGAAAATACCGACCAAAATAGTCCTGACCGAACCGAAACAAAACCTAAGGCAACAGAAAGGCCCACTTCGTCATTCCTCCGTGCTTTTCCTCTTCGCATCCTCCTGCTTCCTCGGCTTCCTCGAAGAAAAATGACAACCGCACTTACCCACAGAAAAAATATGCACATCTGTATCCGTTTTGGGTGTAAATAGTGCTCTTGCTGCTTATAAGGGGCCATACATGCGCAATAAAAGTGTCACCACCAAGCAGTGGCACCACTGGAACTGCACGGGAACTCCACCACTACTCGCCTTACACGTTCACCAAAAGTGACGCCACCGCTCAGCAATGACACCACCAACGCCTCGTGTACGGGGCCCTATACGGAGTAATCTCTCACACATTATACTAATAGGACCCCGTACACGAGGCGTTAGCAATGTCACTACTGAGCAGCAATGTCACCCCCAATGAACGTGTAAGGCGAGCAACGATGGAACTCCCACACAACTCCAGCAATGACACTATCAGCAATGACACTCCCATTGCTCGTGCAAGGGCCCCTAATACCGCACGAGCCTATGTACCTTCCCCCAACCAAAACACATCAATCATGCATGTCGTACAGTCGCTAGTGGAAAAGTGATTTGGAAAAATGTCATACACACATAGCCGGCACATCTTTTGATCCCGCTATAAGTCCTTCCAGCCCCGCCAAAAAATAGAAGGCGCCGAACTACTTCGCGAGGAAAACAAAACAAAACATCCTACACTGCAAAAACCACCAGGGCCAGGCACCTCGTGATAAAAACAAACCAAATTCCCCCGGCCCAACACCGCACCCGTGGCTGCAAATAAGATGACAGAAATTTCTATATCGAACTGTGAAAGTATTAGTGCTCGCTCATTGCTGCCGAAAGTAATTTGAAATGATATCAGTGTAGAACGACAACCTCGTTGACCTCGAACACATATATGATTCTTGACAAGCCAACTGAGAGGTAACACGATAGAAGTTCCGTAGTGCTGTAATGCTTCATGCAATTTACAAAGTACTGCGAAAAGTAAATTAAACCGGCTAAATGACGGTACTCACCCTTACGTTGTTGCTAAAACAGACAATTAGCATCTATGCCAAGCTCAGTACCAGTGTTGTCATAATCATAATCAAAAAATTAAAAATCAATGATCACCGTCGAAAAAAATCATCGATGATAATAGTTTTCATTATTACCGCGTGACATACAGATAGTGATGTTGATCTAGTATTCTCGTTTTCAATTTTATGTGCCCGTTGTCACCCATTACTGTTCACGCAACGGTAACCAAAATAAAATCATCACGTGATTGCTACACATTTGAGTAGAAGAAATTTTATTAAAAAATCGTGAACAATTTTTTTCAGCGTTGGATGATCTGTCTCTGGCTAAACGCTCTCATCATATTTTGTAGGCTCTCTTAGTAGAACACACAGCTAATGGCATTTTCGTTTTTGACAATGCACTACACTGGTGTAGTCGGTGTTACACACACTCAAACTCCCTAACAACAGAGAAACCGTGTGAAGTTTCCGGGTTTCTAGTGTTTTGGCGGCTTCGGTGAACACGATGTAAGCCCTGTTGGGCTGTTGGTTAACTAAAATCCTAACACTCAAACATGTTTAATAGTATAGGGACATGTACTATTTGTACTATTATGTTAAATTAATATTTTGGTTCGCTGCATACGAGAACATTTTCCCCCTAAATAAATGTGTTGGGCCCTAATTAACTTCCCGCATCTCCCGTTATATTCAGCTCTAGTTGTTCAATCGCACCTACTGCAAAATGGCAGACGAAACTGATATAGTAGTTTATGCGCATAATAAAATAATCAATATCATCAGTATCATCACACATTATTGATAATTGGTGAGATTGATTTTCTCTTTAGATGATTTTATGAGTACGTGTGAAAGAAAAACTTATCACGATGATGAGATCGAAGAAGGCGTAATGGATTTCACATTTTCATTGTATTGCTAAACTCATCCGTGATTTTGCTGATAATAAATAACGAGTAAGAGAATCAGTATACTATAGTAATTTTATGCGTTACCGATTTTTGATTTTTTGATAATTTCCCAACACTGCTCAGTACATACCAGACCATAGTTAAATTGTACTTTATATGAACATTTCGAACCTAAATCACCTTACTGCAATATCCATTTAGATGCCTCCAGTACTAATTTCGTTGAACAATCCTACTTCCCGATCAGAAAGAAATAACAAAATTATAACAGACTGTGTTACTTTGTTATGATAACAAGTTGTGTTATAACTCTGGTCTCGTTAGTTGGTAAAATAACAGAAAATATAATAGAATTTTTTCTAGTATATATCAAAAATGTGACAACCTGTGATAGGCTTCTATCAGAATTGAAACAAATTTTGTTAGGTTCTCCCACGGCCAATATTGCTTGTATTACCTATTGTATAGTATCAACGAATTTAGCGTGCAGGTCTAAAAATAGAATAGAATAGAAAAATATAGCATACATTAAGGCGCTTTTCGTTCGGAAGCAGTTTTGTCAAATGATTGCATACATGCTGGCTGATTGTTTTTGTGAATATATAACAGGCTGATAGTTATCTGTCGATATAGCACTTTGAACCTGGGTATTCTAAGTTTGATGGGGAAGTTTTCTGCATGAACCAACGACATTGTTTTCGACTCATGTTGAATGCATAATATTACATACGCCCGTCAAGGACAAAACGATTATAGATACAGAAGACGTTTCCAGAACGCACACATTGAACTTTGCCAAAGCCAAAGTATTGTTTGTTTTCTTTGTGTCATACGCTTTGTTTTCATATAGTTTTGCTCACTACTATAACTGCTTATATTACGATAGACTGAATAGCTTTATAATATCTTTTCAGATTAGGAAAGTGTGGCTATTTTTAGATTCTGAATAGTGCGCTTCGGCGCTTCTCTAATACGTTAACATGTTTTACCCGATTTCTAGAAATAATGTCGATCCGATATGGTAAAATTAAGCGGATATTTCCCGTATATTATTTTACGGAGAATACGACAAATGTTATTTACGATTCCGAATAACGCGTACTCTAAACCGGGGTGACTTTGATCATCGGGGTGACTTTGATCACTCGAAACTTTTTTTGTAGATCGCTTATTTAGCCAGAATAGTCTACCGAATCATTTCAATTTGAAATGAGTTTTACTCTAAACTTAAAAAATACTGATTTGTTTTACTTTTTGAGTAAATTGCTTGGTTTTTTGGCACAAAAACTACAAAAAACCAAAATTTGACTTTACCTTATTTTTACGAAGCTTCGTAAAGTCTCAATTTTTTATAAAACAAATAAATCTCAGATTTTAACAAGAGCAATGAAATCCAAGCGATTTTTTATTTTTCTTTAAATGGGATGTGCCAAATTTGCTTTTATGAGTTTGCTTATTTTAAAAACATTTTTTTGTGAAACTAGTTGGCAATTATTTCAAGCAAATATAAAGAATATTTTTTTATATTCAATATTCCAACGTGTTAAAATGGATGGAACTATTTTTTTATTCAATTTGTTTAGGCAGGTTTGCGTTAGCTTAGAGGTGCCAATTTTTTCGTTTTACATTTTAAATTACTTAAAACTAGGGGATTCCATATTGATTTTTGAAATTAAACTAAGGCGCATTTATAGCTATACATATACACAAGGGGGTAAAATAATTTTCGTAAGATTAGGGGGGTCATTTAGTATTTATGGCAATGTGGTTTGACATTTTAGCAACGAGATTATTGGAGCAAATAATGTTTAACTAAGGGGGACCATTTTTACGACTATCTTAAAAGTAGAAATAACTAGAGCGCGTGATTAAATTTTGTAAAGATTCGGGGACATTAATTAGAGTTATTTTATGTGGTAGTAGAGTTGGGCATTTTCAACGAGATTATATAATATAATAGTGGACACTAGAAAAGACAGGAGAGCTAAATGCTTCGTGAAGTTATTTGGGGGGGGGGGGATAGGGGTGTTACTTCTGTGTATAAGAGTCAGGGGAGATAGGGTGGACAAAGATGGCAGGGGGAGAACATTATTTTAGTTCCAGGTTTCGGGAGATCAACGGATGGATTACAGAATTAGGGTGGCCTTCATCAGGAAGAATCATGTACTGGGACGCCGGGTGGTCGTTCTCAAGGTGGCAGGGGTTTCTCCAGACGATTTCGTAGTGCGGCTCAGATGTTGATCGGCTACATTTCGAGTTGTGCGTGTGATGTTCGTGCTTTAGGTCCCGTGTTTGTTGGCTCATTCGACAAGGATGTTTTGTGTCGCCTTGGAGTTGCATCAAACCATCGTGGGTGTATGGTACAGGTGGAAGAGAGCGCTTCTGAGAATGATAATGAAAAAGGGGCAGTTAAAGTTGGATATTGATGGTTTTTATGAAGGTGTATATAAGGGACATATAGAGGACATCGCGGCTTGCCAACACATCTCGAACCGGGACGTTGGGTGGTCTTCCTCGGGCCCGGAGGGTGTCCATAAGTCGAGACCTGGCGGAACTGTACTCGGTGCACGCCCAGACAATGTGCTCTATATCGTGATAACTGTCGCCACAAGCGCAGATACCACTCTCCACGAGCCCAATACGTCGGAGATGTGCATGCAGCTTGTAATGGTTTGCCATGAGTCGGGACATCACACGAATGAAGTCACGACCCATATCTATCCCCTTGAACCAAGGCTTCGTTGATACCTTAGGGACTATCGAATGTAGCCACCTTCCTAGCTCCCCATTGCTCCACGAGGTTTGCCAACTTTCGAGGGTTCTCTGATGAGTAATACTGAAAAATTCGTGGAAGCAAATTGGTCTTTCAAAAACGTCACCTTCAAGGGCACCCACCTTAGCTAAGGAGTTCGCCTTCTCGTTGCCCGGAATGGAGCAATGAGAAGGGACCCACACCAAGGTAATCTGATTTGTCAGATAAAGCACTCAGTAGCTCCCGTATTTTCCCCAAAAAATACGAGGAATGCTTTCCATGTTTCATCGAGCGAATAGCGTCAATAGAACTCAGACTATCCGAGACGATGAAGTAATGGTCTGCGGGTAATGTGTCAATGACTCCAAGGGTATACTGAATAGCAGCTAGTTCTGCGGCGTAAACTGAAGCGGGGTCACTGAGTTTGTAGGAGGCGGTGAACTTTTGATTAAAAATACCGAAGCCAGTGGACCCTTCAAGGTTTGATCCGTCAGTATAAAACATCTTAGAACAGTCGACTTCTCGGAATTTATAATAAAAAATATTTGGAACGACTTGTGGGCGTATGTGGTCCGGAATTCCATTAATCTCGTCTTTCATGGATGTGTCGAAGAAAACAGTAGATTCATAAGTATTTATGAAATGTACACGGTTGGGATTGTAAGAAGAAGGATTAATATTCTGCGCCATGTGGTCAAAGTACAGAGACATGAAACGGGTCTGAGAATTGAACTCAACAAGCCTTTCGAAATGTTCAATCACCACCGGGTTCAAAATATCGCATCGAATGAGCAATCGATATGAGAGTTCCCAAAATCCATTTTGCAGCTGGAGAACACCCGACAGGACTTCGAGACTCATCGTATGGGTCGACTGCATGCACCCTAAGGCGATACGCAAATAACGATACTGAATTCTTTCGAGTTTGATGAAATGTATGTTCGCGGCGGATCGAAAGCAGAAGCATCCGTATTCCAGTACCGACAGTATCGTTGTTTGATACAACCTAATTAGGTCTTCTGGGTGGGCACCCCACCATGTTCCGGTTATTGTATGAAGAAAGTTGATCCTTTGTTGGCATTTCTGTTTCAGATACCGAATATGGCATCCCCAAGTACCTTTCGAGTCGAACCAGACCCCTAGATATTTTACTGTGAAGACCTGAGCTATAATTTGACCCATTAATAGAAGCTGTAGTTGTACTGGTTCACGCTTCCTAGAAAATACAACTAGCTCAGTTTTCTCCATGGAGAAATCGATACCCAGCTTAATAGCCCAAGCAGACAAATTGTCCAAGGTATTCTGTAATGGTCCTTGTAGATCGACAGCTTTGAATCCCGTCACAGAAACCACGCCATCGTCTGCAAGTTGCCCTAACGTGCAGGAATTGTCAAGACATGCATCAATGTTGACATAGAAATTGTATAACAGGGGGCTTAGACATGAGCCCTGGGGAAGGCCCATGTAGCTAAATCGTGATATCGATAAGTCACCATGCGAAAAATGCATGTGCTTTTCCGATAACAAGTTTAGTAAAAAGTTGTTTAAAGTCGCTGAAAGACCATGCTGGTGCAGCTTCTCTGAAAGAATGTTGATAGAAACTGAATCCAAAGCCCCCTTAATATCTAGGAATACTAATTCCATCTGCTCTTTACTAGCATAGGCCATTTGAATTTCGCTTGAGAGCAACGCAAGACAATCGTTCGTCCCTTTGCCTTTGCGAAAGCCAAATTTTGTATCTGACAGTAAGCCAATTGCTTGGACCCAATTGTCGAGGCGGAATGGCATCATTTTCTCGAACAACTTCCGGATACAGGATAGCATTGCGATCGGTCGATACGAATTGTGTTTGGAGGCTGGTTTTCCTGGTTTTTGGATGGCGATGACCTTCACTTGCCTCCAATCGTGTGGGATAATGTTGGCCTCAAGAAACTTATTAAATAAGTTAAACAAGTGGAGCTTTATTGTTACACGACAAGAGAGCAAGTGAGAACTCCACCATCGAAAAAGGCGTTTCGTTCGCGTTATCGTGAGGGGACGCGGCGCGGTAGGTCTTCTGTGCCGGGGCAGAATCCGGACAAACCTTCTTGGCGAAATCTAATATCCAACGATTTGAATATTCCACGCTCTCATTGGTATTGTTTCGGTTTCGCATACGTCGGGCTGATTCCCAAAGAGTGCTCATCGATGTTTTCCTCGTTAATCCGTCAACGAACCGGCGCCAATAACTGGAGGAGAGGTTATCATCATAAAGGCAACCTCATTCCGTACCGTGAGAGTTAAAGTCTCCTAAAACTAGTCGCGGTGCGGGCAGGGATTCTATGATGTCATGTAGCCAGCGATGCCCAATCGCGGTGTTGGGGGGGGGGGATATATATGGAAGCTATGCAAAGATTTTTGCCTTTGGTTGTTACTTGACAAGCGACAACTTCAATACCTGTTATCGAGGGAAGGTTAATTCGGTAGAAGGAATAGCGCTTTTTGATCCCGTTTCTTGGCTTTCATCAAACTCTTCATTCGCTTGTCTAACGTCGCGTACTGTCGAAAACTAGCGGGTAACCCATCGTTCCGAAAGGTCTTAAACGCGGCGGCCTTCTCCGCGCACACGTCTGAGTACTCTTTATCCCACCAGGGGTTGGGAGAACGTTTTTGTATGTTCGCGCCGGGTACTGGCTTAGTCTGAGCTTGATTCGCGCTGTAGAGAATCAAGCCAGCCAAAAAGCTGTACTCTTCCTCCGGAAGAAGTTCTTGAGTAGATTCGATGTTGTCGGATATCGCGGCAGCATAGCTCTTCCAATCGATATTTCGTGTGAGGTCATACGAACTATTGATTGTTCCTAATGGCCTTGAGCCGTTATTGATTGAGACTGCGATTGCAGATGGTCGCTACCGTGGGGACCTTCCACGCGCATTGTAATTGTAGCGAGGTCGAGCAAAGGGATAAATCTAATGCGCTTGGGCGCACTGGTGGGGGAGGAAACCGTGTCATTTCACCGTGTTTTGAATTGTCATATTGAAGTTGATGCAAATATTGCGAATTAAAGAGGAACGGTTATCATCACAAAGGCAACCCCATTCCGTACCGTGAGAGTTAAAGTCTCCTAAAACTAGTCGCGGTGCAGGCAGGGATTCTATGATGTCATGTAGCCAGCGATGCCCAATCGCGGTGTTGGGGGGGGGGGATATATATGGAAGCTATGCAAAGATCTTGCCTTTGGTTGTTACTTGACAAGCGACAACTTCAATAACTGTTATCGAGGGAAGGTTAATTCGGTAGAAGGAATAGCGCTTTTTGATCCCCAAAAGTACTACTCCATAGGGCGTGTCTCGATCCAAGCGAATAATATTAAAATCGTGGAAGTTGAAATCTATATCTGAAGTTAACCAAGTTTCACATAATGCAAATGCATCGCAACTCAAACTATTTATTAAAATTTTGAAGGAATCGATTTTCGGGATGATACTTCTGCAATTCCACTGTAAAACAGTGATCAAATCCGTGACCTTGTTCGATGAGTTAGCCATCGAAGGATACAATCGCTGAAAGGAGGGGCCATTTAGCAGTCAACTGCTTTAAAAATGTACTTACTGTAGGGAGAAAAGCTAACATAAGACTTTTAATACGATCATTTATATTGAAAGTTTTTATTATTCAGTCCACTATGTCCGAGAGTTTGATAATTCCAGTACCGCGATTATTCTCGAACTGAAACAGAGGAACACTTGGGATTTTTGATGTTCTGGGAAGTGCTAGGAACTCCTTCTCTGAGCTTAATCCTACGAGACCAGGAGCTACTTGCTTCGGTTTGGTTGCAACACTTCCAATAGATGTCACTTTCGGAGCCCCATCAAGGGACACCTTCTGGCCTTTACAACGAACTTTAGGAGAGGAAATGTTCCTCCTCTTCCTAGAATTTCTAGGCACCCTAGTAGATATTCCCTCTTGTGGGTCATCAGCCTCGCCCTCGTTAGGAGGCAAGTGAGCATAGATGTTTGTTGAGGTTGGTGGCGTAGCTTTCTTTAGCATTTCTGCGAAAGAACGTTCGGATCGTCCCGCAATGGAACGTTTTAGTTTATCACCGCGTAGTTTGCACGCGAGACATGCCGAGATATCATGCAGATTCTCTGCACAGTAGGGACACTTCTCAGCATTCTTACTGTGCGAATCATCTAGATGATTCTCCCCGCATTTTCCACAGCGGGCCTTGTTGCTACAATGGGTGGCTGTGTGACCTTATTGTTTACACTTTGTGCAATTCATGACTCGCGGTACAAACAGACACACAGGCAGACGAACCTTGTGCAAGAGGACCTAATTTGGCAAAGCGGTACCAGCGAATGTCACCCGATAAGAGTTTGATTGGGGGTACGTTTTTGAACCATCTCCCGCAACTACTACTGAGTGCAAACGCTTGCACTCAAGTATTTTCACTGGGTGCAGGAAGCGGTCTCTAAAACGGCCTACCCCGCACTGCAGCAGATCCTCGCATGTCAAACTTTTTACACTACTTTTTTCACTGTTCGTGAACGATGCGGTTTTCGTTCTAAGCCGTGGAGGAAAGCTGTTTTTTGCCGACGACTTAAATTTTTTTCTTGTTATACGGAATGAAGCCGATTGCCGTGAGCTACAGCATCTTATTGACACCTTTTATAGCTGGTGTGTAAGAAACATGATGGTCCTTAGCGTTGCAAAATGTTTTGTCATCAGCTATTACCGAACGAGAAATATGGTTACCTTCAACTATAACATCGCAGGAACTCTACTACAACGCGTTGACCACGTGAAGGATCTAGGAGTCATTCTTGATGATAAGCTAACGTATACTCATCACGTCTCAGCGACCATCGACAGAGCCAATCGTTTGCTGGGATTTATTTTCAAAATATCCAACGAATTTCGGGATCCTCTATGCTTCAAGGCTCTTTATTGCTCATTGGTGCGCCCGCAGTTGGAATTTGCAAACGTCGTTTGGTGCCCGTATCAAGCTACGTGGAGCCTTAGGATCGAAGCAGTCCAGCGTAAATTCATACGATATGCGTTACGTGAATTGCCGTGGAACGATCCATTAAACCTGCCACCGTACGAGGACCGTTGTCGTCTTTTAGGACTTAATACTTTAACACGCCGGAGACATGCAGCGCAAGCTACCTTCGTGTCAAAGATTCTGCTGGCTGAATATGATGATCCGGAGCTACTAGCGCAAATCAACCTCTACGCGCCTACCCGTTCTCTTCGCCCTCGAGCCCTGCTGCATTCTGAAATGCGCAGCACTAACTACGCTACCAATAGTCCAATTTTAGCAATGAGTCGTCGCTTCAACGAGTTTGCTGAAATTTTCGACTTCGTCATGAACTCTTCGCAGTTTCGTCGTCGTGTATTGTCACTATTTTAATTATGTTTAGTTTACCTTAGTTTAGTATAGTTCATTAAGACAAATTGTCAGTTGGACTTTTTTTTATACAAATACAAATACAAATACAAACTCTCATCGGTGACAACGCCTTCAGACTGTACCTTTACAGCTGGAATATACACGTGATAGTCCTTCGTAAAGTGCTCGCAGCAAGCAATATTGTTTGCCCGCTTTGAGTTAGTTACCACGACCCTCAGTCTTTCTGTGCGGACCTTCTTTATTTCGGTCACAGCCGAGAATCGTTCCGCCGGTCTTTCGAAATCTGTAATAGATTCAGCGATTTTGTTTTGGGTCGAAATAAGACCACAAAGGGACTGGTCGAGAGCTCTGGATATTGTTTGTGTCGGGGGAGAGCCTTAGGAGTCGACTCGATCTCCATTTGGCCATTCGGGGAGGGAGCCATCGACACCGTCAACGCACGGGGTCAGCCCCGCGCAGACGGGAATAAGCCGTAAATGTATCAAAATGGTAGATTTCACTTATCTGTATACTCGTTTCCCACGACGCACCAGTCCAGCTTACATAGCTGGTTATTGTTCAATCCTCACTTTGCGAACAAAAGGTTGAGGAATGTGGCCTAACGGTTAACACACGCACAAGAGAAAATAAAAGTCCAAATCTCGAAGAGGTAGAGAATGGAAAGATAACCTTGAACGCGGATTAGTTCTTTTTCCAACGGACCGAAAACAAAACACTTCTATCTCGATCGAACTATTTGTACATTGTTAAACCACTGAAATAAAACAAATTTAGCAGTTTTAAATGTATCAAATTCTTTTATTCTAGTTATTCTAGTTCTCCGTACATCAGCACATGGTTTAAAAATATTAAACCTAAAAAATATGTGGTCAATGTCACCCCGGTTTACGGTACCAAAGTTTTGAGGGTTGCATTCTGAGATTTAAAGTAAAGTCGTTTTGGGGTTTTGGCAATTTTGATATGGGGAACACAAAACTTTTTCACCACCCACTGCGACAAGGACAGGCAGACAGGCTGCCCATGAAAAAGTTGCTGCGATCTATCGCCACACTAGTTCGCTGTGCTGGAGCACGCAATACAACTGTACCTAAACAAAACCACAACCACCTGCAGCACTCATCTGCAATGAAAAAACTAAACACATCAACATCATTACTAAGCAGTGGCATTACACCGACTCTACTCAATCCTCAAAACATGAAATGCACACGGTCACTGCTAAAATGTCCAACCGAATGTTTCAAATATGTTTTCCAAACGTAATTCATGCGAACACTGTGTGATAAGCATATCAACATCAACACCATTGACCAAAATTTTAACCTCTAGTTTTAGTTGGCAGGAGAATCGGTGAAAACAATTGCATTACATGTAACAATGCACTGCATTTTTTTCACGCGAAAGTCATGTGGAAAGCCCACACTATACGACTCAATAGCATGTCAACAAAAAGTCAATGAAAAAATATGTCGCACCCATGTGGAATTTGTCCGAATACAACACCGAAATGCCACAAGAAACGCGTCCCGGTGGACGTCCATGTAAAAATTAAAAGAAAATCATTTGTTCACCATTTAACACTAAAACGCATATGAAAGCGATGCTCAATCTCACATGGCCACATCAAGTGAATTATTATCAGTGTAGGTCAACAGCGCTTAAAAGAACCGGCGACCTCGAATGAAAATCATAACTGGCTAATTTACGAAAGAAATATAAAATACAAATTGAAAATACTCGCTTTCATCACCAACACAATGCAAATATAAAAATAAAGTCTCGCCAAACATATGATTACGGCTTAAAAGCCAACTGTCAAAATTCTCTTTGAAAGGAAATTCCGGACAAACCGTTACTAGCTAAACACAGTTCATAGCAGTTAATGAACGAGAAAACTTTTCTCTTTTGTTTACCACCACCCGGTCAAAAAAAAATGCGGACGAACATGGTCAGGCGATTTAAACAGTTTGACGTTTAACTCAACTCGCCTGCGCTAATTGCCCCTAGGAACAAATGCAATTTGCGAAAGCGATTTAAAGGCGGTTTCAACACTTAGACAAATTTTCTGGCGGCTGAAAAGGACTTGGCTGTTTTTGCGTTTTTCAAACATGGTGGTTCATGTTTGGCTTAAGCTTAAAATAGTTTTTTTTAAACAATTGGCGTATTCTCGCTTGTATTTTGTTTGTCTAGTGCACTTCATTTAGCCAACGAATGTGGGAAATTGTGGAATCGTATGTAAATGCAGTGGAACGAGATCTCTGACCTGAACTCTTAATACTAGTCAGATTGTGGTAAGTTTTGGTGTGCAATTCCAGTTTCACAATTGATTCTTCCTATAGTTTGGTGGTGATTACCCAGTGTAGTGATAAGTTTATGTGAGTAGATAATAAATCCGAAAATAAGTAATATTTGTAATTTTAAGAGTACGCAATCAAGGACGATTAAATGGCGCGCTCCCTGGGCGATTTAAGGGTGGGTAGAGCGGCTAAAAAATGACGGCGGCGAATCGCCCAAATGTTGCATAATATAAAGGAACTAAAATAATTGTTACACAATTATTTTAAAGTAACTAAAATAATTGTTACACAATTATTTTAAAGTAACAAAAATAATTGTTACACAATTATTTTAGTTACTTTGTTTTAACTATCGGTACATGGTACATGTCGATCCAACCCGTATATCACTAAAAATTCAACGATTTTAGAGAGCACCATGATCCGCGACTGGTATGTATCAGTGCATCCAGTTCTCTTTCTCCCCTGACTTATAACACAACTTATCAAAACAAAGTAACACAGCTTGAAATAATTTTGTTATTTCTTTCTGATGGGGATACCAACTTCACCATTGATTCTTCTAGAGGTTGGTGGTGATTACCTAGTATACTGATAAGTTTATGTGAGTAGATAATTAATCCGAAAATAAGTATTATTTGTAATTCTCATATTAGGCAATTAAGGGCGATTAAATGGCGAGTTCCGTTAGCGATTTGGGGGCGATTTAAGAGCGGGTAGGGCGGCAAAAAAATAGTACGGCGGCAAATCGCCCAAATGTTGCATTTGAAATAGCCCCCTAATTGCCAGCAATTTGCTGGCAAATTGATGGGCAATTGGCGCATCTGAGCTGGCAAATAGCCCCCCCCCCGTTAGCCAGCAACTTGCCCTTTTTAACCGGGATTGTATAGGGAAAATGCTGACACACAGACACTTTCCCAAATCGATGAACTGAGTCGATTGGTATTCAAGACTCGGCCCTCCGGGCCTCGAAAAAAATCCTGTAAGTTTGAGCGAATTCTATACATTTCTATTATAAGAAATGTAAAAAGAATACAAAAAGGTTATTTCTATTCTTACAGCGCGGATGAAACATGAATGAACCTCAAGGCCATATGACCGCTTAGAACCAACATCATATCAATGAATTTCGAATATGGCAGAATTCGGTGAAGTCGAATGTTCATTGGAAAAGAATATGCGGCTTCCTCCGAAGTCGGATGTCGACGCGTGCTATTGTAACTCCCATAGTCTAAAGACTAGCTAACTTTATTTGACATTGAAATTTATTTTTTTTTTCCATACGTTTATTTGACACGGCATTTGCAAAAGCTTTTTACGCCAGTTTCTTTTTTTACATAGCACGTTACAAAAATCCTTAAGACTAATTTTAACTATACTAGTACTTTGTTTAAAACTAACACTGAAATCACTTTATTGTTTGCTTTTTTCCTTACATTGTTGTATTTCATAATGATCTAGTATTTTCGGGTGTATTTATTTACTTTTTTTCTGTTATTATCTAAATTTAAAAACTAAATATTCTAGGATACTTTAATTGGTGAATGATTAGCCTTGGATGAGAGTATGAGGAGATGAATTTAATTAAATTTTAACAGACGCTGTTTTTAGAAAATGATAGATAAGTTCCATGTATAGAGGATCGCGATACGCCAGGATGTCTCTAACAGGAACATGGATTGGTCTTCCTCGGACTTGTAAAGAATCTACTAATTGTGATCTGGCTTCACGATATTCAGTGCAGGACCAAACAACATGCTCAATGTCATGGTAACCTTCTCCACAAGCACAATGATTACCCTCAGCGAGCCCAATACGACGGAGATGCGCATCTAAAGTATAATGATTGGACATGAGCCTAGACATCACACGGATGAAGTCCCGACTTACATCCAATCCTTTGAACCATGCCTTCGTTGATACTTTAGGGATAATTGAGTGTAGCCATCGTCCCATATCTCCATTGTCCCAAGATGTTTGCCAACTAGCAAGTGTCCTCTGTCGAGAAGCGCTATAAAATTCATTGTAAGCGATGGGTCTTTCATATATTTCACCATCTAGTGCACCAATCTTGGCTAAATTATCAGCTTTCTCATTGCCCGCAATAGAGCAATGGGCGGGGAGCCACACTAGGGTAAATTTATAACATTTTCTTGTCAGGTTACTCAGAGATTCTCGTATCTTCCCCAAAAAGAATGGATCGTGATTATCAATCCTCTTTGAGCGTAGAGCTGCAATTGTGCTGAGACTATCAGTGAGGATAAAGTAATGGTTCGGGGGTAAAGTATTAATTATTTGCAAACTATAGTGAACTGCTGCTAGTTCCGCTATATAAACAGAGGCGGGTTCTGCAAGTTTGAGAGAAATTGAAAAATTATTGTTGAAAATACCGAAACCAGTGGCCTCACTGATTCGTGTCCCATCAGTGTAAAACATTTTAAGGCAGTCTATGTGTTGATATTTACTTGTGAATATTTTAGGGATCTCCCGCGAGCGTAGATGATCCGGAATTCCACGAATCTCTGCTTGCATGGACGTGTCGAAGAATAAAGTGGATTCAGGAGTATCTAGTATATTGACGTATGTGGGAACATACCTAGTAGGCGTTATTTCTTGTGACATGTGATTGAAATACACTGTCATGAATCTGGTTTGGGGTTGAAGCTCGACAAGTCTTTCAAAATTTTCAATTACAAGTGGGTTCATAACCTCACATCGAATAAGTAAACGAGAAGAGAGATCCCAGAATCGGTCTTTTAAAGGAAGAACTCCCGCTAGTACTTCAAGACTCATCGTATGGGTCGACTGCATGCAACCTAAGGCAATTCGTAAACAACGATACTGTATCCGTTCCAGTTTAATAATGTGAGTGTTCGCAGCTGAACGGAAACAGATGCACCCATATTCCATTACTGAAAGTATTGTTGTTTGATACAATCTTATCATGTCACTTGGATGAGAACCCCACCATGATCCAGTTATTGTTCGCAGAAAATTTATCCTTTGTTGGCATTTCGTTATTAGATACCTAATGTGGCCTCCCCATGTGCCTTTAGAATCGAACCAAATTCCAAGGTATTTAAAAGTCAGGACTTGGGCTATCGTTCTACCAACCAACTGAAGCTGAAGCTGAGCTGGATCACGCTTCCTTGAGAAAACGACCAACTCTGTTTTCTCCGTAGAGAAATCGATGCCCAGCTTTAAAGCCCAAATTGATAAATTATCCAAGCTATCTTGCAATGGTTGTTGTAAATTTATAGCTTTTGGTCCTGTGGCAGAAACCACCCCATCATCTGCAAGTTGTCTTAAAGTGCATGGGCTGACAATACAATTATCAATGTCATTCACGTAAAAATTATAGAGAAGGGGGCTTAGACAAGAGCCTTGTGGGAGGCCCATGTAACTTATTCTGAATGTCGCCAAATCGCCATATGAAAAATGCATGTGCTTTTCTGACAATAAATTGTATAAATAATTATTTAATATCGGTGAAAGACCACATTGATGTAGCTTCTCCGAGAGAACATCAATGGAGACTGAGTCGAATGCTCCTTTTATGTCTAAGAACACAGACGCCATTTGTTCTTTTTTTGCGTAAGCGAGTTGGATTTCTGACGAAAGTAGCGCCAGACAATCATTCGTTCCCTTTCCCCTCCGAAAACCAAACTGGGTATCTGATAGCAAGCCGTTCGCCTCAACCCAATTGTCGAGACGTCGTAGGATAATTTTTTCCAACAATTTCCTGATGCAGGATAGCATTGCAATCGGTCGATACGAGTTATGATCGGAGGCTGGTTTTCCCGGTTTTGGAATAGCGATAACTCTCACTTGTCTCCAGTCGTGCGGGACAATGTTCTGCTCAAGAAGCTTATTGAATAAATTCAACAAGCGTCTTTTTGCTAGGTCAGGCAGATTCTTCACCAAGTTGAATTTAATTCTGTCTAGTCCCGGAGCATTATTGTTGCATGAGAGGAGTGCAATTGAGAATTCCATCATTGTCAAAGGCGAATCTATGAAATCGTTACTTGTGGGAGCATCGCGAGTGATTTTCTGCGCAGGAGCAGAATCGGGACAAATTTTCTTGGCAAAATTAAATATCCAACGATTCGAAAAATCTTCGCTTTCATTAGTCACGTTTCGATTCCTCATTCTTCTGGCTGTGTTCCAAAGAGTACTCATTGATGTTTCTCTTGACAAGCCATTAACGAAGTGTCTCCAATAACTAGATTTTTTGGCACGACGTATACTGTCAAATTTGTTTTGCAAAATAAAATAATTTTCAAAGTTCTCACGTATACCCCCTTTCTGTTTCATAATTTCTTTGTAGGCAACTTGTTTAGCTTCATATGCATCAGAGCACTCTTTGTCCCACCAAGGATTAGGGGGCCGTCTATTTATTGTCATTCCAGGATTGCATTTCGTTTGAGCTTGTTCTGCTGCTTCAATAATTAAACCCGCTAAGAATTCATATTCTTCGGTAGGGGGTAGCTCTTCTGTCGAAACAAGAGAAGTGGAAATTAATGTTTCGTATGTTTTCCAATCAATATTTCGTGTTAAGTCATAAGGAACATTGATTGAATTCGTAAGGCCTAATTCACTGTTAATTGAAACAACGATTGGCAAATGATCGCTACCGTGAGGATCAGGTACAACCTTCCACGTGCAATCTAACCGAAGTGATGTCGAGCACAGAGATAGATCTAATGCACTTGGACGTGCAGGAGGTCTGGGGATGCGTGTTGTTTCGCCAGTATTTAAAACTGTCATATTAAATTCGTCACAAACATTGTATATCAAAGAGGATCGATTATCATTGTAGAGGGAACCCCACAATACTCCGTGCGAGTTGAAGTCTCCCAGTATCAGACGCGGAGCAGCCATGGATTCCACTACCTCAAAAATTTGACGTTGTCCAATTTGAACTTTGGGAGGTATATATATAGAAGCGATAGACATGTCTTTGCCTTTAATGTTCGTTTGGACAGCTACAGCCTCGATGCCCGCAAACAAGGGGATGTTAATTCTATAGAAAGAATAGCACTTTTTAATTCCTAGAAGCACTCCTCCATACGGGGTGTCTCGGTCTAGGCGAATAATGTTGAAATCATTTAAGTTGAAATTAATGTTTGAGGTAAGCCATGTTTCACATAGAGCAAAAGCATCGCATTTTAAATTATGCAGTAAAATTTTTAAAGAATCAATTTTAGGTATGATACTTCTGCAATTCCACTGTAAAACAGTGATGGAATCTTTCATTGGAGGAGGTGAATTACCCATTGAAAGATACGATCGCTGCAAGGATGGGCCATTGAGCAATCAGCTGCTCTAAAAATGTTCTAATTGTTGGGAGGAAAGCTGAAAGTATACTCTTTAGTGGTTCAGAAATATTGAATGCTTTAAAAATCCAATCAACAATTTCAGAAAATTTCAATAATCCTACTCCTGGCTGAGGCTCAGAGGAGGTCGAAATTTTATTATTACCAGTAATGGTGTTCTGTTTGGATTGTACGTTCCCAAAACCGGGCGGAATTGATTTCGGTTTTGAATCGGAATTTTTCGGTTTTGGGCGCAGTTTATCTATTGGTGGAGAAATTTTAAGGCCCTTGCTTGGCAGCTTGGGAAAAGAAGACTGTTTTCTTTTTCTGGAATTTCCGGGTAAAACAAATGATGTACCTTCGCACGCTCCGTCAGAGTCAGACTGTTCCGAAAATAGAGATGTGTAAGTGTTTTCTAAGAAGATGGGTTTAGGGGTAGCATTTTTCAACATTTCTGCATAGGAGCGCTTAGACCTCTCCTTCAAGGATCGTTTAATTTTATCCTCACGCAATTTATAAATGGGGCATGCAGGGAGCTCATGTGAGTTTTCTCCGCACATTAAACATTTTTCTGAATTTTCATTGCATGTATCCTCTTGATGAGAACCCCCACATTTGCCACACCGTGCCTTATTGGAACAGTAAGTGGCTGTGTGGCCAAGCTGTTTGCAATTAAGGCAATTCATTACACGAGGGATAAAAAGGCGAACAGGGAGACGAATCTTATCGATAATGACATAGTTGGGCAGCGCAGACCCAGCGAAAGTCACTCGAAATGAGTCAGACAGTCGATAAACTTTTTTATCTCCTTCGTGTGATACTGAATGCAATTGCTTGCATTCAAGTATTTTTACGTCTTTAAGTATAGTGTCTTTGAAACGACCAACTCCATGCTTAATTAAGTCATCAACAGTCAAACTCGATTCTGTGATGACCCCATCAATTTCAATTTCCTTTGAAGGAATATACGCTCTATATTCACGCGTAAAAAGCTCGCAAGAAGCAATTGCATTGGCTTGTTTGAGACTACCAACGACAATGCGTATTTTATCTTTATTAACTTTGACGATCTCTTTTACATCCGAGAATCGCGAAGTCAAATCTTTAGAAATTTGAATGATATTTAGCGCCTTTGCTTTACGCCTAATAAAGACAATCCATGGTCCCGTTGACGACTCTGGGTAAATTTTAATTCTAGTCGGATTTACATTTTCAGCATAAGGCTTAGGGGGAGGGTCTGTTACTCGTTCTCCCATCTCTTCATCCATTTTACCTAGTAAGAAAAACTATCACAAAAAGGAATGAAAAATATACCTGTTATCTGCTCTCTATTAGGTGACGAAGACACCGGTAGAACACACCTCATGTGTTACGTTGTAAACTCGGTGCCCGTTGTTTGACAATGTGACACTTGCTGTCCTTCTTCGTCGCGTTGCTTCTTCAGTAGAGAAATAGTCCTACCTGCAACACTTCAAAACTCTCTCCGATTAAGCTGCTCGTCGGTATCACCACCACAAGCGCGCTCTCTCCGTTTCCACCACCTCGGTAGACAAATGTGGCTACCTGTGGCTTGCTGCGAAAATCCCACTGTCGATGCGTCACTTTTCGGTGCCACTTGTTTTCCTTATTCGTCGTACCACTTCTGCGGTAGACAAATAGAGACGCTTCCCTTTCGTCGATTAGAATTGCCCGACGACACCAATACACTATATTTTTTTCTGCGTGTACAGGCACGATCACTGTCGATTTCTGCCACCGCGGTAGGCAAATTCGTCTACCCGCGGTTTGCTGTCAAAACACCACTTGTCGAGGATGCCGTTGACCACGCCTCCGACGTATCAACTGTCGACTCACACTTAACAAACTCGTCTCTCTCTCTCTCTCTCTCTCTCTCTCTCCCACAACAACGCATACAGCGTCTCGCACTCCGTCACTCTCTCGAGAACAAAACCTTCCACCTGGAGGCACAACCGTCTCGGTCGGTTGCAAAAACTGTCATCATTGAAATTTATTGTTTGATTTTTTTTTAAATCTAACGTCCATACGGCTATACAAGTTGGCTGTCATACGTTGAACAGAAGAATTCGAAACGTTGAATCCATCTTATCATGCACGGTCAAATGGTGTACTTGAATGCTACTCGTTGGCTAATGCATTTCCAATTTCAGTTACCTCAATTCGAAGCAAAACACATAATTTCTTACAGATTGGACATTATTTAGCTTTAGATCTATATTTTCAATGTTTTTGTCAATACAGAGTATTGACGATATTGCTTCAATACGTCAATTACATTTGAAATGCACATCTTCAATACAACTTTTTTCCATTACACATACAATACTTTTGTCAATACTCTCTAGTAACAAAAATATTGAACGTGTGAGGGCCGCTATATAGGTGGGTGGGTCAATTTCGGGCAATTTTTACGTTACGTAATTAATGAAATCCCAAAGAAACAACGGTGAAAATCAACAACAAATACATAATATTAACGACGTTTGGCTACCATAGCCTCGATATTAACAAGTTAAGATAGAACATGTAAAATCCGTACATTCATTGGTTTACGAGCGCTCTATCGAATCCGGAAGTGTAAAAGAATAGTGCTAATCCGCGTTTAAGGTTATCTTGCGCATTCTCTGCCTCTCGAGGTTTTGGGCTTTTTTCTTCTTTTGTGTGTGTTAACCGTTAGGCCGCATTTCCTCGGCCTTTTGTTCGCATAGTGAGTATTGAACAATAGCCAGCTATATAAGCTGTACTGGTGCGTCGTGGGAACAAATTTACAGATAAGTGAAATCTACCTCTTTTGGTACATTTACGGCTTATTCCCGTCTGCGCGGGTGCTAACCCCGTGCGTCGATGGCTCCCTCCTCGGACGGCCAAATGGAGCTCGAATCGACTCCCAAGGTTCTCCCCCGGGCCAAACAATATCCAGAGCTCTCGACAGGTCCCTTTGTGGTCTTCTTTCGGCCCAAAACAAAATCGCTAAATCTATTACAGATTTCAGAATGGTTTTCGGCTGTGACCGAAATAAGAAAGGTCCGCTCAGACAGGGCCAGGGTCGTGTTGACTAATTCAAAGCAGGCAAACGATATTGCTTGCTGCGAGCACTTTACAAAGGACTATTATGTGTATATTCCAGCTGTAAAAGTACAGTCTGAAGGCGTTGTCACCGATGAAAGTTTGACATGCGAGGATCTGCTGCAGTACGGGGTTGGCCGTTTTAGAGACCGCTTACTGCAGCCAGTGAAAATACTTGAGTGCAAGCGTTTGCACTCAGTAGTAGTGGCGGGGCATGGTTCAAAATGTATCCCCAATCAAACTCTTATCAGGTAACCTTCGCTGATACCGCTTTGTCGAACTACGTCCTCTTGCACAAGGTTCGTCTGCTTGTGTGTCTGTTTGTACCACGGGTCATGAATTGCACAAAGTGTAAACAATTGAGTCACACAGCCACCCATTGTAGCAATAAGTCCCGCTGTGGAAAATGCGATGAGAATCATGTGGATGATTCGTGAAGTAAGAATGCTGAGAAGTGTCCTTACTGTGCAGAGATTCTGCATGATATCTCGGCATGTCCCGCGTACGACCTACGCGGTGATAAACTAAAACATTTCCTTGCGGGACGATCCGAACGTTCTTTCGCAGAAATGCTAAAGAAAGCTACGCCCCCATCCTCAACAAACATCTATGCTCACTTGCCTCCTGACAAGGACGAGGCTGACGGCCCACAAGAGGGAATATCTACTAGGGTGCCTAGAAATTATAGGAAGATGAGGAACATTTCCTCTCCTAAAGTTCGTTGTAAAGACCAGAAGGTGTCCCTTGATGGAGCTCCGAAAGTGACATTGGAAGTGTTGCAACACAACCGAAGCAAGTAGCTCCTGGTTAAACTTAGAGAAGGAGTTCCCAGCACTTCTCGGAACATCAAAAACCCCAAGTGTTACTCAGTTCGAAAATATTCGCGGTACTGGGTACTGGATAATAAAAACTTTCAATATTACTGATCCTATTGAAAGTATTGTTAGCTTTTCTCCCTACAGTAAGAACATTTTTAAAGCAGTTGACTGCGAAATGGCCCCTCCTTTCAGCGATTGTACCATTCGATGGCTAACTCATCGAACAAGGTCACGGATTTGATCACTGTTCTACAGTGGAATTGCAGAAGTATCATCCCAAACGTAGATTCTTTCAAATTTTTAAAAAATAATTTGAGATGTAATGCATTTGCGTTATTTGAAACTTGCTTAACTGTCGATATAAACCCAAACTTCCACGATTTTAATATTATTCGATTGAATCGAGATACCCCCTACGGAGGAGTACTTTTGGGGATCAAAAAGTGCTATTCCATATATATTCCCCCCAACAACGCGATTGGGCACTGCCGGCTACATGACATCATAGAATCCCTGCCTGCACCGCGACTAGTTTTAGGAGACTTTAACTCTCACGGTACGGAATGGGGTTGCCTTTATGATGATAAGCGTTCTTCTTTAATTCGCAATATTTGCAACAACTTCAATATGACAATTCTAAACGCGGGTGAAATGACACGGATTCCTCCCCCATCAGCGCGCCCAAGTGCACTAGATATATCCCTTTGCTCGACGTTGCTACAGTTAGATTGTGCGTGGAAGGTAATCCCTGATCCCCACGGTAGCGACCATCTGCTGATCGTAGTCTTGATCACCAACAGCTCAAGATCATTGAAATCAATCAATATTTCGTATGACCTCACACGAAATATTAATTGGAAGAGCTATGCTGCCACGATATCCGACAACATCGAATCTACTCAAGAACTTCTTCCGGAGGAAGAGTACAGCTTTTTGGCTGACTTGATTCTCGATAGCGTGAATCAAGCTCAGACTAAGCCAGTACCCGGCGCGAACATACAAAAACGTTCTTCTAATCCGTAGTGGGAGAAAGAGTGCTCAGACGTGTACGCGAAGAAGACCGCCGCGTATAAGACCTTCCGGGACGACCCGCTAGCTATTGACAATAGGCGACGTTAAAAACGCGAACGAAGAGTTTGATGAAAGCCAAGAAACGTTGTTACTGGCGCCGGTTTGTTGACGGACTAACGAGAGAAACATCGATGAGCACTCTTTGGGGCACGGCCCGGCGTTTGCGAAACCGAAACAGTACCAACGAGAGCGTGGAATATTCAAACCGTTGGATATTCGATTTTGCCAAGAAGGTTTGTCCGGATTCTGCCCCGGCACAGAAGATCTACCGCGCTGCGTCCCCTAACGATAATGCGAACGAAACACGTTTTTCGATGGTGAAGTTCTCACTTGCTCTCTTGTCGTGTAACAATAAAGCTCCAGGACCAGACAGAATCAAATTCAACTTGTTGAAGAATCTGCCAGACTCTGCCAAGAGACGCTTCTTGAACCTATTTAATAAGTTTCTTGAGGCTAACATTATCCCACACGATTGAAGACAAGTGAAGGCCATCGCCATCCAAAAACCAGGAAAACCAGACTCCGACCACAATTCGTATCGACCTTTCGCAATGCTGTCCTGTATCCGGAAGTTGTTCGGGAAAATGATCCTTTCTCGCCTCGACAATTGGGTTGAAGAAATTGGCTTACTGTCAGATACACAATTTGGCTTTCGCAAAGGCAAAGGGACGAACGATTGTCTTGCGTTGCTCGCAATCCAAATTGAAATGGCCTATGCTAGCAAAGAGCAGATGGCATCAGTGTTCCTAGATATTAAGAGGGCTTTTGATTCAGTTTCTTTCAACATTCTTCCAGAGAAGCTGCACCAGCATGGTCTTTCAGCGACTTTAAACAACTTTTTACTAAACTTGTTATCGGAAAAGCACATGCATTTTTCGCATGGTGACTTATCGACATCACGATTTAGCTACATGGGCCTTCCCCAGGGCTCATGTCTAAGCCCCCTGTTATAAAATTTCTATGTCAACGACATTGATGAATGTTTTGACAATTCCTGCACGTTAAGGCAACTTGCAGACGATGGCGTGGTGTCTGTTACGCGACCCAAAACTGTCGATCTACAAGGACCATTACAGAATACCTTGGACAATTTGTCTGCTTGGGCTATTAAGCTGGGTATCGAATTCTACACGGAGAAAACTGAGCTAGTTGTATTTTCTAGGAAGCGTGAACCAGCACAACTACATCTTCTATTAATGGATCAAATTATAGCTCAGGTCTTCACAGTAAAATATCTAGGGGTCTGGTTCGTCTCGAAAGGTACTTTGGGATGCCACATTAAGTATCTGAAACAGAAATGCCAACAGAGGATCAACTTTCTTCGTACAATAACCGGAATATGGTCGGGTGTCCACCCCCTAATTAGGTTGTATAAAACAACAATACTGTCGGTAATGGAATACGGACGCTTCTGTTCGCTCCGCCGCGAACATACATTTCATCAAACTCGAAAGAATTCAGTATCGTTGTTTGCGTATCGCCTTAGGGTTCATGCAGTCGACCCATACGATGAGTCTCGAAGTCCTGTCAGGCGTTCTCTCGCTGAAAAATCGATTTTGGGAACTCTCATATCGATTACTCATTCTATGCAATATCTTGAACCCGGTGGTGATTGGAAACGTTACAAGTTGTGTTATAACTCTGGTCTCGTTAATAGTTAAAATAACAAAAAAATAGAACAGAAATTCCTCTTGTATATGTCAAAAGTTATATCAGCATTATAACACATTTTGTTAGGTTCTTCCACGACCAATATAGTTTGTATTACTTATTGTGCAGTACCAACGATTTTAGCGCGCATAGATTATCAGAAAAATCCCAGTCAGCAAATTTTCTGGCAGAGGCCGCTCTGGTAGATTTCTGTAAGTCTTGGTTTGGCAGCCTGTCAGATTTCTGCGCCTATCCTGTCGGGTTAGTTGAGCTAGGGCGAACTCGGTTTCGCCCGCGTTTTCTGACACATTTTGACAGGAACCGAGCAAAACCCTGGCATAACTCGAACATAAACTGTGCAAAGATCCTGGCAATTCCTACCTTGTAGAATTTAGCACGAAACGAGCAAAACATCTGACAAAGATGTGGCAGGAAGCGTGCAAAGATATTGGCCGTACATTTTTGGCTGGATTCTGGATAAAAGTGAGCAGCATCGGTTGGTTTAACCGCTTCTGTCAGAAACGGTTGTTGCATTTGAGCGAATTCGTTGCCAGAATTCTCGCACAAATCGCGCAAAATGCTAGCAGAAACTCTGCCAGCATAAATTTCGCTTTGCTCAACTTTTGCTAACTTTCTGCTTGCCACGCTGACTGGGATATAGTTTACATTAATACGCTTTTTGTTTGGAAACAAAAAGCTCAATCCAGCAAAAGTGTTTTATGGCTTTGCCAAATGCTTGTATACATACAGGCTGATTGTTATTGTGGTTATATGAGACGCTGATTGTTATTGTGGATATAGCGCTTTGAACCTGAGTGTGTTCTGAGTTTGATGGGGATGTCCTTTGCATGAACCAGCGTCGTCCTTTTCGACGGATCTGTTATGTTAGCATAATATTCCACGCAAAAGTCAATGATAAAAAAGATAGATACAAAAGATGTTTCCAGAACGCACAAGCTGAAAAAAATATTTTGTAATTTGACATTTAATTTTATGCACATCTTTGGAGCCTGACACAAGATGTAAAATTAAATCATTCCGTACATACACGTGCTTTTTTCCAACGAATTTAAATTTGATTTTACACGTTAATTGATAATTACAATATCATTCGTTGAAAAATCAATGTATTTATATTTATTTTTATTTTAAAATGACAGAAAAATATTGTACGTCTAATCTCATACGAATAAAAGTGTAAAATCATATGCTTTTTGATACTTTAAATCATCGCTGTTGTGGTATCTCATGACAAACGCCATTTTGGGGTAAACTGAGTTAGATATGCCATGTTACTTAATTTTAAGAATTCTACAATGTGGCGTTCTCAGAATTTTTAAATTCTACTGGGTTACTGAGGTATAGCGAATCACAATTATGGCAAGCGCCAATTTCTCGAGTGATCGAGTTGTGCTACCTAATGACGAAGAAAAAACGCTTTTAATCCACCTAACAGTGTGGTAAGACATTTAGAACACGATTTCTTGAGATATTTTTGACACATACTTCATGAGACACTGGCAAGACTCAGAGAAACACTCAAATCAGCATGGGGCAACATCAGTGTGAGAAATCTCAAACGCTAAACTAAATGAAAGATAAAGCGAAAAAATAGACTGACAAATGAATACTAATACTGTGTTCATAAATTATCTAAGTTCCTCAATCAATGCATTATGTAGGGAAAACTGAATTTTCCTAAAGGGGCTGGGCTAAGAAATAAAAAAAAATTACTTTTTTAACTAGCGGTAGTGCACCGGGTGCACGCTGCTCAGCAAATGTAGTCAAATCGTCTTTGGGCACCAGCGGTTCTTGTTCAGAGCTGCGCGTCTTCCGAAAGGCTAAATCAGTAAAGAATGCTACAAACTAACGTCTATTTTATAGGTTTCCGTTCAGCGATTTGCGTTCAATGCAAGGCCACTGGCGGCTCCAGGGGAAGGCATGTACCCCCTATTCAACCAGAAAGTGTTGCAGTAGAAAAGCGTTTGCATATTTTTCAACATTTCGAGGATTGTACTTTTTGACAAATTATTCATGGTTCTCCACGCTAGTCAAAAAACATTCTCAATAATAAAAATTCCACTTTCCAAATCGTGAATCATCAGATATATTTTGCCAAGATGCCCTCCTTAACTACTGGACTGAAGCCGAGTATACCGCAAGCCATGAAAAATAAACTGCATTGTGGAGCGAAGGTAACTACTCCAATCATTAAAAAGAATTCAAATTTTTAAATACTTTATAGTATTCACAACATCATTAGTGAAAGCTTGTTTAATAAGTTTTTATAATATTGAATAGATGTCAAAAATTCCTGTACTTTCTCGAACCGCATCATACACAAACCCTCTGTTGCGCCCTTTGGGGAAAGCTCCTCATTCTTTTCCAGCGTTACGGACACACCCGAGGCCAACAAGAGGATTGTTACTGATTGACAGCTGAAGGACTGCTAACACGCGAGACAGGATCATTATTCTTCATTCTACAACAAAGGTGTATCAAATTTAAAGCTATCTAAAATTTAATTATTTTTCTACTTAAAACTACACTTAAAGCTAATGTGAATTTCTACCAACGGTAATTACTTTATTATTATAAATTTAATCTTAAAACTATAATGTGAATTTGTAATATAATATAGGATTGAGTTGAAGATTATTTTCACGAGCTTGATAACTAATACTAAATCAAACTCGTTAAACTATCAGGTAACTATTTCTAAAGATTTAAACCTAGTAGCTAAATAAA
Organism: Topomyia yanbarensis; assembly: GCF_030247195.1. Taxonomy (NCBI): domain Eukaryota; kingdom Metazoa; phylum Arthropoda; class Insecta; order Diptera; family Culicidae; genus Topomyia; species Topomyia yanbarensis. The sequence continues at coordinate 201,190,650 of NC_080672.1, read as the reverse complement.
CTATATCTTAATTAAAACTAGCATTGCTGATTAAAATAAGGAGCTACTCCTGCAGATCGAAATCCGGATAAGCGAGAACGTTGAATACTAAACGTGAGTTGATAAACCTAACCTCAATTGTTAAAAATACACATAACACATATGTACAATTGTAGGAAAAATTTAACAACGCCCGCTGGAAATATAATTGTTAAAATTTCGGAAACCTTGTTATTGATCTATTCATAACAAATTAAATTTTTCGTTTATCTCTATATCTATCGATATAGAGAACGAGGATTGGAATTGCAGACGGTGCATTAAAAATTCGCTCGACGAAGGAAAGCAAATTCTCCAAGCAAAGGAACAACAACTTCAGCAGCAGCAGAAGAACAAGCAGCAACTGCAGCAACCATCGGTTGAGCAGCAGCAGCAAGGGCTACAGCGGCAGCAGACTAGAAAAGTTGTGACAGACCAAGAATTGAAAGCACTAACCGAAGTCGGCACTCGTTCGACGTCAGGCATTACGTCTACTCCAATATCCAAAATGAGTATAATAGAACAAAATATCCTTAGCCAAGCTATAGCTACTGAGCAGCAACGACTGCGTGAAGAAATGGATAAATCCAATCAGGAAATGCAGGAACAGCTGCAGCAGATTACTCAAGCTCTCATGAGGGAGCGAACAAAACACAAGCAACAGATTCTCACTTTCGTGCAGCAGTATGAGAATCATATGAAACTACCGCCGATCTCGTCGTCACTCGAAGCCGGCATGTCACAGCAAAATCACACTGGCGCAATCAAGAAAAACTACAATAGTTTTCAAGACGTCGCTATAGAGAACCAAACTCAAGTTCACCAGGAAGGAAATTTTGAAACGAAGACTAAGGCGTCGTCCAGGGCTTCCAGAAACTCTGCTAGGTTGTATGAGCTTCAACGTAAGGCGCTGGAGGAAAAACAAGCTCTGGAATGAAGTCAGCTCGAGGAAAGATTAGCTTTGCAGCAGGAGCAAATAGAGCAAAGTGTCGAAGATTCGGTAGAGGACGTTGGAGATGTATCGAAAATAGCTGATTGCTTGAAAAGGTCAATCTCGAAGAGCATCCTAAAGAGCATTCAGTCGCGGTCGACGAGTCACCGGTAGCTGAAAATCATAGAAACTCTCATTCGTCACAGGCATCGGAATTTAGTCTTCCTCGAGAGGGATTGGAGCCGCTGGATACCCGACACTGCTCGACAGACTGTCAAGGATCTTCCAAGGTTTGGAGGCGACCCAGAGGACTCGTTTCATTACAGTATATGAAAGAATAACACGAATGTGTGCATTTTGAAACGATGAGCTGTTGGATCGACTGGAAAGATGTCTCCACGATCGCGCTTTCAGAGCCGTTAAGAGTCTGCTATTGCACCCAGAAAATGTACCCGTGATAATCGAACGGCTGAGGACGCTATTTGGAAATCCTGAGTCAATAGTAGAAACACTAGTTAAACGGATTAGAGCGATGCCAGCACCTAAAGCGGACCAGATGGAACCAATATTTGATTTTGGGGTAGCAGTACAAAACCTTTGTGCTACTGTGCAGGCATGTGAAATGGACGAGTGTCTGTATAACGTGGCTCTACTGCAAGAATTGGTAGATCATTTGCCTCCCACCATTAAAGTGAACTGGACACTTTTTCGCCAATCCAAGCGATCCGCCTCTCTTGTCGATTTTCGTGAATGGATAGGAAACTTAGTAGATGCGCTGAGCAAAGTTACGAGACCTGCTTCTGTCGGTTCCAAGTGTAACCGGCCGATCGAGAAGCGAGGCCGGAGAGACGAAACATATCTGAATACTCATACAGATGAAAAGAAATCGAGTCTGAAAGCTTGTTTTCCATGCGGAAAGTCTTGCAAAGCGCTGGATAAATGCGAAGGTTTCCTAAAGATGAGCCCACAATCGCGATGGGCGATTGTAAAAAATAATAAAGTGTGTAGAAAACGCTCGAAGAAACATTTTAATTCTTGCGCAGTAAACAATCCCTGCAGGAAGAATGGGTGCCTGTACCTACACCACCCACTTCTCCAGGATGATGAGCAGCATAAGCAACAAAGCAATGCTTCCGCGAATCAGCACAGCCCTTTGACCAGGTACACACCATCATGCAATACTCATTACTGTTTATTTTATTTATTTCGTTTATTTGACACGGCTCATAGCGGTAGCTTAACGGAGCCGTGGATCTTTTATGTGTTTACAATATGTAAAAAATAAAAATAAAAACAAATATTATTCCATACTATGTTGCGTTTCGGCTTCGCCTCATCAGAAACCGACACTAACACATTGTCGGAATAGATTAGCGCCGGCTTGACGCAAATCCCTTAAAACTAAAACACACTATGTGTTTCAATCAAACGACGGATCAAACGTGATGTCCCGTTCGAGCAGAAGTTCTGTTTATGCCGATGAGACACAAGTGAAGCCGAAACTTGTCTTGGCTTAGCAGGCCTATGCGAAAGCACTATGCTATATTTCACCCTAAGGAGGAAAATTTGGTAAAAACCAAAATTTCTCACTAGGGTGAAAATTTGTTGGTAAAAACCAGTCTTTGTACAGGAGGGCACAAATCCTTATTTCATACTATGTTGCGTTTCGGCTTCGCCTCATCAGAAACCGACACTAACACATTGTCGGAATAGATTAGCGCCGGCTTGATCAGGTTTGATCAGTCGTTTGATTGAAACACATAGTGTGTTTTAGTTTTAAGGGATTTGCGTCAAGCCGGCGCTAATCTATTCCGACAATGTGTTAGTGTCGGTTTCTGATGAGGCGAAGCCGAAACGCAACATAGTATGAAATAAGGATTTGTGCCCTCCTGTACAAAGACTGGTTTTTACCAACAAATTTTCACCCTAGTGAGAAATTTTGGTTTTTACCAAATTTTCCTCCTTAGGGTGAAATATAGCATAGTGCAAATATTATTGTTTGTCCGTTGGATCTCGTGCGCGCAATTTTTTATTGCGAGCGGAGACCTTCTATCGCGGCTCGCCTACTGCGTCATGGGGACCGTTTAATTCTCTCCTGTCCTCCACATCAAGATCATCATCGTTAAAAGTGCATTGGTGCTCGCGACCAGATGTTCTTTCCTGCTTCTTGCACTTACAGGTGACCAATGTAAATCCATCGTCATTCTTATTATCTTCAACACCGATGTTACTTACAGTTGTTTCAGGGGTGCTGGATACTGCTTTGGCAGTTGTCAATATGGAGCCACAAATTTGGCAACCGTTTGTGGTTCAGGTATTGGTATTGCAAATTATTTTTTGAGTTGGTTTGCCGTGGATGCGTTGGCAATCGGTAGAGATACATTCTCCTCTGTATGTTCCACGCAAGGTTGTCCGTGGTGCGCTGTCTGATTACAATACTTGCACGTAGGAATTTGCCCCTCATGGGTGCATAACGTAGTTTGATTAATAGTAGCTTCGTGGGTTTTGAGTTTTATAGTCAAGTGGGAGGGGATAGGTCTTTCGATCCGCATCCTCACCACAACAACACCGTTAGGTGTACCCGTGAAGAATTTTCTCCACGTATCACGTGTAACGGATTGTACTTTTCCGTATTGCGACATGTATTTTGCGATTAGATCAGGAGGGGAACGTGGTGATAGGTCATGTAATTTTACATCTACATAGTCTTTTTCTATATACACGGGAATCTTAATTCCAACTTTATCACTTTCAACCACGTGCTTCAAGTTATTCTGCAAAACGAAACGTTCGGCTTTTGCTAACGTGTTGAATGATATGAGCACTACATTGCGAAGTTGATGATACTGTAGATACATAACCTCCTTGAGCTTTAGCTGCATCTTCACCTTCAGCAGGTATTCCACTTCACGAAAACTCAATCTTATTGAACAGAATTTAAAGTCAACGACCGTTGTGTTGGGTCGGAGCAGAAATTTTTCGTCAACTTTACTCATTATGGCAAGAATAATTTAAAAGTTTCCTTTGTTCTCGAGACAATGCACACTAGATCGAGAGGTTGCTAGTTGTTGTTCACTTGGTGCGATTGTACGTTTGACTTGGGCAGAAGTAGAAAGTAGACAACTCATTACTGTTGTCTTGATACAGTTATGCTCAAATACGTAAAGGTTACAATACGCGGAAGAGGGAGATCGGTAACCACATATGCCTTCCTGGATGACGGGTCAACTTGTTCACTCATGGAGCACGATCTATTTGAAGAACTCAATATATCGGGAGAAAATTACCCTTTATGTATCAATTGGACTGGTGGACAGGCTAGATATGAATAAAACTCGGTCAAGTGCGTCGTAGAGATATCGGGAGTGAATGATTCCAGTGGTCGGACCAGTCTTTGCAAGGTTCACACGGTAGAAAATCTTCAGTTACCGTCGCAAACGATGTCTGTTGAGGATATTTCAAAGCATTAGCGACACCTCCGGGGAATCTCGATAGAATCTTATTTAGATATCAGACCTCGTATTCTCTTAGGGATGGACAACATCCGGCTGGGACACCCGTTAAACTCGAGAGAAGGGGAAGAAAATCAACCAGTTGCAGCTTTGACGAGACTAGGATGGATTGTTTACGGTCCATGTTCTATTGCTAACGCCGAACAGCGAAAACAACACGATGAGATCTATAGTTTTCACATCTGTCAGTGCGAAACCCTTCATGCAATGGTTAAGGAGTTTTTCTCATCAGACAGCCTTGGAATCCACACTTCCAGCGGTTCTCTAATGTCTAAAGACGATGAGCATGCAATGGAGCTACTCATGTCCAAAACTTTACTGAAAGAGAATCGGTATGAAACATCCCTACTGGTGACGTCAAATTGCCAGAAAGCAAACCGATGGCTCTAAAGAGATTTCACTGTTTGGAGAAACGTATGGCACGTGAACCTGAGATGGCTACAGCATTGCGAATTATGATTCGGGACTATGAGACTAAAGGCTATATACGAAAATTATCATCTGAGGAGGAAAATGTGCCGAGAGATCGTGCTTGGTATTTGCCAATATTCCCAGTGACGAATCCTAATACACCAACCAAATTGCGAATCGTCTGGGATGCTGCAGCCAAAGCCCATGGAGTATCGCTAAATACTTTTCTACTTACAGGACCCGACCAGTTAACATCCTTACCTGGAGTCCTTCCGGGAGTATCGAATAGCGGTTTCAGGAGACATATGTGAGATGTTCCACCGGGTACAAATTAACGATGATGATCAGCACTGCCAGCGGTTTTTATGGAATAGTGGACCTCAAGATCAAACACCACGTGTACGTGATGACTGTTATGACTTTGGTGCAACATGCTCCCGAAAACCGGAGTCTCCGGGTTAAATCCGGAGGGGTGGCAAGTGGTTGAAATTTGAACGATTTTTATTAAATCCTTTTTCGCCATAGAAGTCTAACACATAGGAAAACTTTCTGAAAATCCAGTTTTTATGAAACTAACCGAATTTTTTTTTGGAAAGTCCACGTGGACATCGTAGGGAGGGGAATTGGGGTACAGGAATTTTCCACGCATGTCCATGGAGGGGGAGGAGGGTTCGTTTTAAGTTTTTTGTCCACGTGGTATATGAATGGCCCGTATGATGAACCGTTCAAATTGTTTGAAAGATTAATGCTTTTGCATATGCATAAAACTATCAATAGTTCGAAATAGCCGAAACCTCAGAATCTTTCAAGATGGACCGAAAATTGATAAGCAAATAGTAATCTTTGAATATATACAGGTCCCAGCTGGCATTATTTTTCGCTGCCACAATTTAAATTAAAAAGTGTTCCGAATAGTGCCTGAAATAACTAAAATCGTTTAATGCTTAAGTGAAACAAAAAATATAAATTTATTTCCTCCTTAAAGTTAAATCATGTTTAGAAAAAATAAATGTATCATAGAAAAACTTGAAATATTTTAGAGTTCGTCAGATGGTAGAATTTTCAACAAGTTCTCGAAAAATTAATCTTCTGATATATATGTTACAATACTCGCAGTTGATGGATTGAACTACTAAGAAAGATTTGTATTTTTGGGGATTTATTAAGCGTGGGGTAATTGTAATGGTTTGCTTAGTCTTTCTTTTATCAAAAATACCAATAACAAAATCCCAAAAGAGACTTTACTTGAAACCTCAAAATGCAAACCTCAAAAACTTTAGCATTCTTTGAATCTATTCGGAATCATAAATAATATTTGTCGTATTTTTCGTGAAATAATGTATGAAAAATATCCGCTCAATGAACCGTATCACATCGACATTATTTGCTGAAATAGATTAAAAACGTGTTAACGTACAACAGAAGCGCCGAAGCGCATCATTGGCAATCAAAAATAACCTTACTTTCCTAAACCGAAAAGTTACTACAAAGCATCGCCATATAGGCAGCTGTATTTGTATGTAAAACTGGATGCAAATAAAGCGTATGACACAAGGAAAACGAACAGCTGTTACGTTTTGGCAAAGTTCAATGTGCACACCAAAAAAAAAAATAAGAAATTTAAACGACATATAAACCGGTATGGTTGTGAACAAATATTGCTTGAATCGAAAATTTGATTTAAAATCTAATTATAATCCATGTACCTATTTCGTCGCTGTTGTGCTATCTCATGACAAGTGCTATTTACCACTTTTCGAGAAAAACGATTTTTAAAGTTTAAGATAGAATATCTTGAAATTTATAAATGTTGGAAGCTTTTCGGAGAAGGCGATGGATGCTTCTCTTTTCTGTAGTAATCTCTCGATTTATGCGAAGATTGGTTCACTATATTGACAGTTTTTGCTTAAAACGTAAACCAAAGTCGCTCGCATACGTGTCATAAGTAGGGTTGCCACACCTCCGGGTTTAACCCGGAGACTCCGGTTTTCGGGAGCGATCTCCGGGCCTCCGGGTTTCACATCAATTTCTCCGGGTTTGGTGGGAATAAGTATAATTTCATTTTTTGGAATTAATTGATTCTTTACAAAATATTTAAAAAGTCTAAGTTGACTATTACTCTGGATCAGTTTTTTTTCGACTAACCTTCGTTTCATATATATAATATAGCATAGTGCTTCGTTTCAAGGTAGCGAAGATGAGTTCACCAAATATTGCTGATTTCTTTCACAAAGCAATGAATATGAAAAACAAATCAAATTTACTGCAAATTAAGTAAAGTAGTATTTCGCTATATGCTACAATTGAAATATAGCATCCTACTAAGTCGCTCAAAATTAAGTAAAAAAGTCATTTTGATGCAATTTCACCAAATCACTTCACTGTTAGTGGTGCTTATCACCCGCTGCTCCAAGGTATGGCAGATTTATCCAACTGACTAGGTCAACATCAAACGAGTTCTTCTCGTGTTGTTGCTACTCCTGTACCCTTAACTGTTGGCTAGGGAGGTGAGTTTTGCCCCTTCGCTGTGATGAATGACCGACACCACATAGTGCTTCCCATATGATGCCGCAGCCTCCTTTGCTCTCCTTTTCCTGTTAGTTATGGAAGAGAGCAATGCTCGTTCGACTTATCCTCCACAGCGAGAGTAGCTGGTGCTATTGTATTCTTGGCACTTGGTCGGAGAAGTGAAATACTACAGATTAAACCGACAAAACCTTTCATAAATGTGAAAAATTTACAGCTTTACTGTAACGTAGTAATAAAAAACGATTAAAGTGCTCTAAAATACCGAGCAATCACTTTGATTCCAATTTCCGTCTAGTTCCACTCCAAATCCACCACCCCCCAGTTCAGTGAAAATCTCCGAGTCAAAGCCTCTGCAGAGCTGGCAACCCTAACCACAGAATATTATATACTTATTTAGTTTTTCGTGAAATTTCCACGATTTATCTCATTTCTGAAGAACATCTTCTGATCTTTTTATATTTACGTTTTAAAAATTCATCAAATCCAAAATTAGTTCAAGTCACAGAATTCACAAAAGATTAAATCAAATAAGTCAGACAGAATTTTTTCTCAAATTTTCGCATGACTTCCGCTGATTTTTTTTGATGATAGTTTGTCGCTGTTGTGCTATCTTATGACAAGTGCCATTTAGCACATTCCGAGAAAAACGATTTTTAAAGTTTGAGATTGAATAGCGTGAAATTTATAAATGGTATAAACAATTCAAAGAAGACCCCTCCCCATGGTCAAGCGTGGACTTTCTTGTGATCCCTACCTTCCCCTAAATTATCTTCGTGGCATATGGATGGCCCCATATTACTGTTGGTTATTGTTGGTAGGGGTTCCGAAAAATCAGTTTTTTGACGTTTTCTCCATACAATGAATCCTTGAAATGCTCGTTTTTATCCCCAAATTGAAGCCAACACACAAGATGTATAGAGTTCTTCATCTCTCCCGACACGGCCACTCTCCCGAAATTACCCTATCCGAGTTCTAAAATAAGAAAAGCAAAATGAAAACTCGAACCAAAAGACTAAGTCATCGGAGGCTTGAGACTTAGTTTGGACGTCTTGAGCTGTTGGTGGAAGAAAAACGCTTTTAATCCACCTAACAGTGTGATGAGACATTTCTTATAACTATTGTGTTTTTACATCCTAGATTGCATGATTCAGTGATCGAAACCCAAAACTTCATGAAGTATTTGAAATTATTAAATTAAAATTTGTGTTTGCTATTGAAATTGACAAAATGATAGTATATATAGTATATAGCCCGTTTGGCGATTGTTTACTTTTTCGGTCCCACCTATCAGCATTGAAGTATCGCCCTTACGTTTTTTTACAATACCAATTTTACAATTGGTGGGGGTTTGGTGAAAATCGATCTTACTGTCCAAACGGCATAATTCCGAAACCGTATTTTTTGAAGTTTTAAAATTATGCAGAATTAATTTTTCAGAAAATAGTAACAGAGTTCGTGTCTTTAGCGAATTTGTTGAGACTTTATTGTAGTCATGAGTATAAATCTGAGAAAATTCACCATAAATACTTCTTGGACGATATACCGTCAAAATTATTTTATCAAATGATGCGCTGTTTAACGTTTGTAAAACTCATCGAAGATGCTAAACCTCCGAAATTGGCGGTTTCAAAATGATGCTATCTTGACCTTAAATTACTGTTTTTAAACATTTGACCTATACATATAATTGGTCATACAACAAAAATCAAATGCTCATCAAAATCGATCAGAACCTGCTAGAATCGAATGGAAATCGTCATTTTTCATAAATTTCTCTCTACATTCGGAAACTGTTATCCTCGTTATTAATCATATTACGTTTTCGCCTCAACTCGACGCATTCCAAAAATAAAAACCTGTTTTAATCCACCTAGTGATGCAATTGTGCTTGTCTCATTTGTCCAGACTACGATTCCACGGTTATGTTCAATACAATAGTGGAAATGAATATTACATGTTCAGTACGATTTGCACATACATACAATGGATCGACAGCCACGATCTTGAGTTACTATGTGATACTGAAACATCGCTTGAAACCAGCGGCGGATCATGGAGAAAGATCCGGGAGGTCCAGGTCCTGCAGAAAATTTTCAACTCGTTAAGAAATTTTAAACTAGTTTTAATTTTAAAGTAGCAACTCCTCACTGCATACTCCCTCCTGGCCGGTATGATTGGCGATTTTTAGAATGATTGCATAATGTACCAAAGTCCAAAAAAGTCAATTTTTGTCAAACATCTCAATGTTTCATGCATTTTAAAGTCATTTGGCATGAAAAATACAAATCTGATTTCGAAAAATTTTCATTTCAGATTATATGGGAATTTGCTGTGTGATTGCACTCTTCAACTCGTAACTCCGGAACCGGAAGTCCAATCAATAAAAAATTAAATCAATTTTAACTTCGCTTCCTATTAAATAAAGACCCTTATTACAGCACATATCTACAAAAGCGAGCTCAATTTAAAAATAAATCTGAGGATTGATTGATGATTGATTACAGAACTCTGGAATTTTCTATTGGAATGTTTTCAGGCAGGAATTTGATATTAATGCAATTAGACAACTGTGAGATCAAGACCAATAGATCAGTTACATATCAGGACCCCATTCCGACAATTTATAAAAAGTCCTCATGATGTTTACAACAACAGGTTATCGATCTACGGATCAGATAATTGTTACTGTAATATTGAATTAAATCAGTCTGCATCAATAAATTTTCAACTTCAATCCAAATTTTTTGGGTGTGGTGGGGGGTGGATTGTATGGTGTTGAACCCCAAAACCTTCTCTTGGCTACGCCGTTGCTTGGAGTTATTTATTTCGCTTTTCATTTTCCGATATGTTTCAGATCGATCCGATGGTCATAAGTTAGAAAAATTGCAGTCAGAAGGTTCGCACAAATGAACATTTTTGCACTGATAAGTTATCAAGTTCCTTCCAGACAACTTGGAAGTATTCGGTGACTGTTTCTAGCAGTTGTAGATAGAAAAATGAAATACAAAATTCGTTTTATCGAAATAATGTTTGGAAAAATGAAATACAAAATTCGTTTTATCGAAATAATGTTTGGCTTATTTCTATGGATTATTACTATATTGAACAATAAATAGGCGACAAAGAGTAATCCACAAACAACAAGCCATAACTTTTAAAGCATTCAAAATAGATATTTGAAGTCTTCAGTAAAGTTATTCGCAAAAGTAAGAGCTACAAATTCGCTGAAGGCATCATTTCGATATAAACACTTCCAAGAAAATTTGTGAAAATATCTCACTTATAGGGGGATTAATCAGCAAAAGCTCAATACCAAAAGAAAGGGCATATTGCCTTCATTAAATTCTCCGAAGATACTATTGACCTAAAATAAGCCGTTTTGGCGTTAATAATAGATTACATGTTTTTGGTCATATTTCTGGCAATGGGAAATGATAAAAATCTTTCGTCCGCATTTAATGTTAAATATCTCTTTTGATAATAGTCCGATTTCAACAATCTATAGCTTGTTCGAAAGGTATTCATTAAAGCTGCCTAAAAACATATAAATTATTCTTCTATATTGTCAATTACGGCAGATAATTTCAAAAAACTGCAAAAAACGCCATTTTTACGCATTCAAACATTCATATCTTGGAAACTAAACATCAGAATCAAAAACAAATTAATAGCGTTCATACTGTTTTTTTGTTATTTCATTTAAAATTGGTTTGGGTAAGATCGGTTCAGCCATTGCTGAGAAACACGAATGAGAATTTGTCCGTTACATACACACACACACATACACACACAGACATTGTCCCAAATCGCCGAGCTGAGTCGATTGGTATATAAGACTCGGCCCTCCGGGCCTCGGAAAAAATCTTGAAAGTTTGAGCGAATTCTATACATATCTTTTATAAGAAATGTAAAAAGGTACTGTTCGCACCACATGTAGGAATGATTCATTATGCCCAAATGATCGAAGCTTTTGAAATATGTTACAATAATTTTTCGAAACAGCCACGGTAATATTAAATTGAAAAAGGGAGCAAAGTCAGCCCTATATTTTTATAACAAAGTAACACATTCTGTAAATCCCAAAAAATATTATTCAAGAATTTCATATGTGACCGGACGATGCAGTCTATATTTCCGAAACCATATGAACTGTGAAGTACTCTATGGGGATAACATCCCTTTCATTTGAAGCTAATTTTGTGAAAATCGGCCCAACCATCTTCGAGAAACTTATGTGAGTTTGTTAATTTTGAAAGATGGTCATATTTTCGGGACTGTTGGAACCTTTTTTGATGGTGAATGTGATCAATTACACTTGGGAAGGAAAGGGGAAAGGAGGGGTGCAACCAACCACACACTATAGAGATCTAGACCCGCATAACCAAACAATATTGCACCCAATTAAATATGTATTACATCATTCGGACACCAAGGTGCTACCAGTTTATATGAGAATTTCCTGTGTGACCGCACACTTAAACCAGTAACTTTGAAACTGTAAGTTGGATCTAATAAAAATTCAGAAGCAGCTTATGGGGGTGTTATATCTTTAATTTGAAATTACGTTTGTGTCAATCGGTTCAGCCATCTCAGAGCAACTTGTGTGACTTTAAATGGCACACATACATATTAGACTGACCATTTTTGCAACATCACTCGATCTCGAAGAGCATCGGTCTAAAAAAATTGGGCTAAAAACACTCCTGTACAATTTCAAGCCGATCCAAGAAAAATTAATGGACCCGAAAATGGATGGAAGTGAACTAAAGGCAATTTTATTGAAATTTCGCATATTTTCGCTTTTTTCCTTATATAAACTATTTTAAAACTATTAAAATCAATATGAAATTGCATATATTATATTTTTATAGATGCGAGAAATAAATTACGGGGTCGATCATTCCTAACCAAGGGGGTGGCATCCCAATGTTGATGTACAGACGTTGACAGTACGTCGCTGTTGTGCTATCTTATGACAAACGACATCTTGGGGTAAACTTAGAGTTAGATATACAGCATTACTTGTCTAAAAAATCTCTACAAAGTGGCGTTTTTCGAATTTTGCCATTTTGCTTGGTTACTGAGATATAGCGAGGTACTTGCTGAGAAATTGGAAGTTTTTTGCTTCAAATTAGTGTCTGGGAATTGGCTCATGTTAGCTTGATGTATAAGATGTTTTTATGTGTAACACTATCTGAGGAACACAATGGCATAATCATTTTCCAAAAAAAAAAAAAATGCACGAATTGCGAGAAAACAGGAAATATAATATATTTTGCAACACTGTAAGCAAAAATAACCATTGTTTCTAGATTCTCATGGCTCATTTCCTTCAAAATACATTTCACTGCTTGTTTATACACCAATTGAAGCCAAAAATATGAATAAAAGGTAATAATTGATGATATTTTTCTATGGAAAATTTTCCATGCAGTGTTTCGCTATTCGGAAACTGAACCCAAGCTTGTCTTAATGCTTTATCCATGATGTATGAAGTATGTGGTTTGAACATAACTGCTGAATCCATGATGACTCTAAGATCCTTGACGTGAGAGTAGCTTGGAATGCTCGTGTCGAATAAATGGTAGTTTAACTGAATCGGATGGCATTTCCGCGTAAACGTAATGATTGAGCATTTATTCGGGGTTAAAACCATTCTGTGTATCAGAATATATTGGCTCAAATGGCACGTTCCCCGTATGTAGTCGGGGATTTGTGCAGATAGACAGTCCTTAATGCTGATTTGGAGTTGCCTTCCATCGAAGTAGGAGCGAAACCAGCGCAGAAGTTGTCCATGAATGCCGAGTTTGTTCAGCTAAGCTATTGGGATATCATGGTTGGTTTGCAATCCGTCAGCGAATCCATCGAGTACATATATTGTGAACGAGAGTTGGTTGATCTTGTTTGTAGTGAAACAAGATAGGAACTAAAACAAGCAGCTCGAATAGTTTTGATACGGTACATAAACACGAGATTCCCCGAAAATTATCAATGTTCGATTTGTTTCCTTTTATATGAACTGAAACATGTGCGCTGCTTTCCACCAAGAAGGGAATGTTCCAGTAGTGAGTGATAGCATGAAGACTTGCCGAAATAGTTCAAAAAACCCGATGATGCACTTTTTGATAAAAAACGAAGGAAGGCCATCTGGTCCCGGCGAACTAGTTGCTTTCAGCTTGGAATTTGCCTCAAGAATAGCAGTTTTATCGACGCAAATTCGTTTGATGTTTCGTCCTAGAGAAAGAATTTTGAGAAGCTTAGCATTTATAAAATTCGCAAGTTGGTTTACGCGCTTGTTGCCAAAATATTTCAATCGATAGTCTTGCACTTTCTTTTGCGGATAGTTTCACAAAAAGCATATTGTAGAAAAATACTTGTCAGTTTGATGGTATGACATTTACATTTCGAATGTGACACTTCGATTTCTGTACACCATTGTAACCAACATCACGCAATTAGGTTAGGAGCAGGCCCCTACTAGGCGCCCATTTTTTTCAAGCCATCTCCTTTTGTTAAAATTAAAACAACCCAAGGCAAGAACATGGGAGGCACGAGCATAGAAGTGACTGGGCCTACCATATGTTGACTACTGTCAACGTCTATAGATCAGCATAGGGATGCCACCCCCCCCCCCCCTCGACTCCGCTCGAAATTTAAATTTTGTAATTTGTTTCTCGCATCAATAAAAACATTATATATGCAATTTCATATTAAATTTAATGGTTTTAAAATAATTTATATATGGCAAAAAGGGGAAAAATGCAAAATTTCAATAAAACTGCCATTCATTTTCGGGTCCATTAATTTTTTTGGAGCGGTTTCAAATTTTACAGGTGTTTTTGTCAGGTTAAAAGGAAACTTTTTCAACCCGGCGCTCGTTGATATGGCTATTTTGATTTTTTTTACTAACAAATCACGGCCAGACTAATATACATACACACAGACATTTTCCGATTTCGGTTCTCCAGGCTTCGGCTCAATAGTCGATTTTTAGAGTGATTATATAGCCTTTCTTTATATGCGAAGGGCAAAACGATTTCACGATTTTATCAGTTTTAAGTAACGGTGACCAGACATCCCGGATTTGGCGGGACGTCGGTTTTGATTAACATGTCCCGCATTGCCAGAGACCTCGGATAGTTTTTTGAATTGACCTTCCAAAAATATTGTCCCACGAAATTGGAGTTAGCATTTGCAGTTTACAATAATTCTAACTATATCACTGAATCATGGCACCTAAAATGACCAAGTTTTATCCGTCGAATTACTCGGTGCTCCAGTTATTTTGAACTTTTCAGGTGAACTGGTGGTATAGGTTGTGAGTTTCATGACCCGAACTTATCCCGAATACATTCAATTGTTATTGAAATTAGTTTCCTTATAAATATGTAGAAATTAAAAAAGAAATCACTAAAGCAACGACAGCGATGGCATGGTATACACACTTGGGGTGAAAGGTTGTTTTTTATCGCAGAAGCTATTGTAATTACATTTAAGTAACACATCGCAGAAAAGCTTTGCTAGGAGTGTTTTGTTCAACGTTACGTACATTTATGGCGAGAACGCATGTTTTGGCATTTCAATAAAAAACGATTGCCATTAAGGCAATATTTTAGGAATGATATAGCCATATTCACCGGTGAAGATCACTTTCTTACATTCACTTATATCCAAATTTATCGATGCACAATCTGTACAACCAGAAGAACTAATACCATTAGTTATTTTTCTCATGCATATTGTATATTTTCTCATCGAGTAGCGACCATCCCATTGATCATTACATATTCAATCATTTGCAAACAAATCCGGAAAAACCAATGTCAAATCACTAGCACTTTATGAAAACAATAAACTACTATTAGTATACAGTCCGCTCGAAACTGCGGCTTTATTCTTAGTCCCCATGAAATTTAAACACTAATATATCACATAACATTCAAATTTTATTCTGCCATACAAATGAAGAGAAAGATATGCAATGAAAAATTCACCGAAATACTAGCGGTGTGAAATGAATGTTACCGAAAGCATATAAGAGCTCACACTGACAAAACAGTTCGAGAGCATAATCTTGGATGCTAATTTCCCATTTTCCTTCTCATTATCACGAGCCGAGATGTACGTAGTCATACATGCAGACGGCAGTGAATTCTCCCGGAGAAGCCATAGGACAATCAGTTGTGGATGTCTTCCTGACGGTTTGGTTCTCTCGTACTCCATTTTCTCATTTCCATTGTCGGTGCATTAGAAATCAGACATTCTAAGAGAAAATTTTCATCAGAGTTGAAAGTTATATTTCAACACAATATGAGCTGTATGGAAAAATGTGTTGTTTCGAGAGAATAATTTGGGAGAGTGAGCAGCGAAATCCTGGTAACGGAATGGAGAAAAACGTACAAATGAAGTCTGTAAAGGAATGTCGGATTTGTTTGTAGGGTAACATTTACTAAATCAATCTTTGCTCCATTATTCATCCTAAACATAAGGTAGAGGAGAATCTGTTGTGTCTTTTCAACCCAATGCGATGGCTCAACGGAATTAATTACAGAGCGTACGTTATTGATATCGTTTTAAACGAAACCGATTCTTTGGGCGGTTGAAAATAAGTGCTTTGTAAAACCACCATTGAGTAATAATCCCCCAAGTGTGCAAACAATTTTTCATCTGTCGAGTTTTTCCTGTAAAAATTTGTGAAATAACGATCACTTCTCAATCTATTTTCAATGTTGTTTCGACCTACTACTGTTGTATATAGCCTGTTTCGCAAGAGTAGATTTTTTGTTGCGCGACTTTCAAAGGTGATTTTGAATCGCATGTTGTGTGCAAATGAGAATTCTTTTTGCCTACCGATTTTGCATACGGTGATTAGCGTCATCAATATTGCTATGTTTTTATGTTATTGCGAGTCAGTCGAATGTCAAAAGATCGCTTTCGCGAGTTTTCTTTAATTTGTACATATTTTAGTAAATTTTGCATCATCTATGATAGTGATACCAGTTTAAATGAAAAATTGCTGTGTTGCCGCACTTTTCAACCTATAACTCCGGAACCGGAATCCCGATCGAACCAATATCGATAGCAGCCGATGGGAAGGCTGTATCTTTTATTCAAGAGTAAGTTTGTGCAAATCGGTCCAGCCGTCTTTCAGAAACAGAAAGAATATTATTTTCCACATAGACACATAACACAAACATTTTCCAATCTTGTCGAACTGAGTAGACTCTCCGGGGTTCGGTTAAAAAGTCGATGTTTGGAGTGATTGCATAACCTTTTTATATGAGAAAGGCAAATTGATCGATTTGACATCATAAAAATTGCCCCGTGTTACCGAGAATGGAGCGAGTAATGTGATTGTGACGCATAACCAAATACATCACGTGATTTCCACACACACCCTAAAACGATACCACGTTTAAGGGATTATATACAAAGTTGGAACTCAATCTAATTTGGGAAAAGAAATTTATTAAATATTCTGAAAGTACATAATTTTGAAAATATTTGTGCAAAATTTCATCCAGATCGGAGCGCCAGATTTCAAACTCCAGCCGTTCGCAGCGCGCTGGTTCTTCCGCGAATGAAGGTAACAAAAACGCTTTTAATCCACCTAACAGTGTGATGAGACATTTCTTATAACTCTTATCACTCTCTTCGGATATTATATCGTTTGAGAACATTTAGAACATGATGCTTCGCGATGTTTTTGATAACACATACTACATGGGATAGTGGCAGGACTCAGAGAATCGCTCAAATCAGCATAGGACAACATCAGTGCTAGAAATCTCAAACCAAATCAATGAGAAAAAATGGCCCATAAAATAGACATACCAGCGAATTATTGTTAATGCTCTGTTTAATAAAATATCTAAATTGCGGGAAAAAAAATTTGAAGTTTATACTTTACTCAAATTTCCAACGCGACTGAGAACTAAGAAATCAACGCTTTTTCTTGAAAAGGGCGATAGCAGTGATACCATTCAAAGAAAATCAACAGTGAATATTTCCAGACTTGGTTTTATTTCCTATTTAAGAACTATTGTGTTTTTTACATCCTAGATTGCATGATGCAGCGATCGAAACCCAAAACTTCATAAAGTATTTGAAATTATTAAATTAAAATTTGTTTTTGCTATTGAAATTGACAAAATGATAGTATCGCCCCTTTGGCGATTGTTTACTTTTTCGGTCCCACCTATAAGCATTGAAGTATCGCCCTTACGTTTTTGTACAATAACTACCGTTCTGCACCACCGATTTCGTCCGTGTTTTTTCAATAGCGATCATTGTTACTATTTACAGCTGGTATCAGCTTGATAATCCTAAAAAACATACGAAAATAACAGTTTCGCCTCTAAACTGCTAGCAAAAAAGTATCGCCCTGTTTGTTTGCATGGAGCGTGAAGGGCGAAACTTTAAATAAACAAACAAAAATACAGTTTCGCCCGTTGTATTTTTTGCTGTAGTTTAAGAAAGCAATATCGTAGAATCAAAATTTTTAGATTAATTTGTTGCGCTTCAAAGCCCTCATTCGCATGTATGAAAAAAGCCTTATGTTTACATTTGTAAGTATCGCCCTTTTCACAAAAAAACGTTGAAATGAAATCGCAGCTCCTGATATCACGCTATCTCTGAAGTGCATGCGTGCATAGTTCCAAATTTTACTTCGACTTCGACTTTTTCTAAAGGTGACTTCCCAGTAGTATCCTTGATTTAAATTATTATCGCTAATCCTAATGCCAAAGAACAAATAAAAACCTCTCGAAAACGAACCGTTTGGGAAAATCATCATCATTACTGGAATTTTCATTTTCACGAATCTTTTCGATAACCTTCCGTCACTTGCGTTAATGCACTGGGTGCACAGTGCCCTGAAAATCTAGCGAAATCGTCTTAGGGCACCAACGGGTCTAATTCAGAGCTATCTGCGCGGCGAGTTAAATCTGTAAAGCATACTAAAAATTAATTTCTATTCCATAATTTTCAGTTCAGCAATTCGAGAGATCGTGCTCACCGCAAGCCATGAAAAATAGACTACGTTGTGAAGCGATGGTCACTATTTATTAAAAAATCACGGTTAAATAAAAAATTAAACTATTAAAAAATTTCAAATAGTTTATAATTTTCACAAACTTATTAGGAAAAATTGTTTAATAAGCTTTCGTAATATTGTGTAGGAAAAAAGCTGAAAATTTCAGTATTTTCTCTATCTGCAATATATAAACCCTTAAGTATACCAATTAATTGGTATACGAATTGGAATAGGTTCGCCAAATTTTGGAAGAAGTCTATAAAATAACCCCTTGAAAACTACCTAAAATTGTTGTAGTTTGATGCAATAAAAAAATCCCCAAAAATGAAACGTACCTATTAATGTGAAACACAGTGAATAATACATACAGTAAAGACCCATTTTTATCAGTCTCATGGTGTATTTTATGCTGACAAAATGGGAACATTGACTAAATCGGGCAATTTTTTTCTTTATAATAAACTGAAGCTGTTAAAATATTCTTCCCGTTCCTTGATGTAGTCTGATAACTATTTCTGATTATGATGAACTTTTTATTTTTGCATATTTCCAGCTTCATGATAAGGAAAACATGCTCAAGAAAGGATTTACTCGGATTCAGTCTTGTGCGTCTGCTAGAGCCCATCAAACATATGTGCATATTTGGCTGATAAAATCCGGGTTTCAATGTATTATAATAGATATTTAGCATTCGAAGAAGTTTCTTGTGAACGAGTGTAGAACGACTTTGTTTCTCCTTACTTGAAGTCAGCGGCGTAGCCAGAAATTCGGTTTGATGGGGGTTTGGTGAAAATCGATCATGCTGTCCAAACGGCATAATTCCGAATCCGTAATTTTTGAAGTTTTAAAATTATGCAGTTTGATATACAAGTGAGGGAGTATTTTTTACGAAATATTTTACAGTTATCTTAAAACTAACAATACAGTTTGTTACACAAAAGGGGGAACAAATATATATATATATATATATATATATATATATATATATATATATATATATATATATATATATATATATATATATATATATATATATATATATATATATATATATATATATATATATATATATATATATATATATATATATATATATATATATATATATATATATATATAAATTTCACAGATGTCTCAAAACTAGAGATACAATTCTATTTACAACATGATGGGGTGCCCACCTAGGAGACCCTATCAGGTTGTACCAAACAACGATATTGTCGGTGATGGAGTACGGGTGTTTCTGTTTCCGCTCCGCTGCGAACATACACTTCATCAAACTGGAGAGAATCCAGTATCGTTGCTTGCGCATTGCCTTGGGTTGCATGCACTCGACCCATACGATGAGTCTCGAAGTGCTGGCGGGCGTTTTTCCGCTAAAAAATCGATTTTGCGAACTCTCATATCGATTGCTCATCCGATGCGACATTCTGAACCCGTTGGTGATTCAAAATTTCGAGAGGCTCGTCGAGCTTAATTCTCAAACCCATTTTATGTCCTTGTTCTTTGACTACATGGCACAAAGCATCAATCCTTCTTCGTACAATCCCAACCGTGTCCGTTTCCTAGATTCTGATTCTACTGTATTCTTCGACACATCCATGAAGGAAGAGATTCGTGGAATCCCGGACCATGTACGCCCGCAAGTGATCCCCAATATATTTTATAATAAATTCCGAGAAGTCGACTGCGACAAAATATTTTACACTGACGAATCAAATCTCGATGGGTCCACTGGCTTCGGTATCTTCAGTAATACTATCACCACTTCATTCAAGCTCAATGATCCTGCTTCAGTTTACGTCGCAGAGTTAGCTGCAATTCAGTACACCCTTGGGATCATCGACACTCTGCCCACAGATCACTACTTCATCGTTTCGGACAGCCTCAGCTCTATCGAGGTTCTTCGTGCGGTGAAGCCTAAAAAGCAATTCCCGTATTTTCTGGGGAAGATACAGGAGTTCTTGTGTACGTTATCTGAAAAATCTTATCAGATTACCTTTGTTTGGGACCCCTCTCATTGTTCTATCCCGGGTAATGAAAAGGCCGACTCATTAGCAAAGGTGGGCGCATTAAATGGTGACATATACGAAAGACCAATCTGCTTCAACGAATTTTTTAGTATTTGTCGTCAGAGGACACTCAACAGTTGGCAAACCTCGTGGAGCAATGGGGAACTTGGACGATGGCTACATTCGATTATCCCAAAGGTATCAACGAAGCCTTGGTTCGGGGAGATGGATGTGGGTCGGGATTTTATTCGTGTAATGTCCCGACTTATGTCCAATCACTACACCATGGATGCGCATTTGGCGTATTGGGCTTGCGGAAAGTAGTCTGTGCGCTTGTGACGAGGGCTAGCACGACATCGAGCACGTTGTCTGGGTATGCGCCGGGTATTGTGACGCCAGGTCTCAGTTAAAGGATTCCCTTCGGGCCCGAGGTAGACCACCCAATGTACCAGTTCGAGGTATGCTGGCAACTCATGATTTCCCCTATATGTCCCTTATTTATATTTTCATAAAAACGATAAATATCCCAATTTAGCCCCTCTCTTTTTATTTCTCGTTTGTAGAGTTTCCTCCTGCCTTGTGGAACCGATCAGCTCCAGAGTGCCACTATGTAACCGCCGTCGCCCTTACCACTACGCCTGCATAGAAGGAAACTGGTGATTTCCAAAGCCTTTGTGCCGTTAAAACCTTAAAGTGTTTCAACTAAAAATAACATCCAAGTGCGCATCAACTTTGTTTTCGCATGTTTTGTTTATTTTGTGACGTTGGATGAATCTATATGGCATCTGTGTGTCTCGAAATGCTCAAAATAATCGTACTAATGATATCCTGTTATTATTGTATGATTCAAAATTTGATATCTGGGAAAAGTCGTGGGGTGTCGGGCTTACCCACGGTGTCGGACTTGCCCCCAGTTCCCCTACCGCTGCGGTGAACGTGATATCTCAAAAACCATTCATCCGATTTTCATAGTCTTTTTTGAATTGTTTGTCTACTTTCTCGTGTACTTGAACGGTTCTTTTATTATCCAAAATTTTCGATTCTTCGCAATGAATTTTTGATTAAAATTTTAAGCACCCCAAAACTCAATTTTTTGGTCAGCAACGCAAGAAAAAAAATTTTATTGAGAAATCTATCCGTTCAAGTACACCACAGTACATTTTTCTTGAATAATCTTTTTATTTTTTATTTCAGTTGAGCGGTTTGGCTTGGAGAGCGTTCACCGCAAACCGGTACCAAAATAACACGCTTCGGGTTATAGGCCATAACTCCGCCAACCTTGAATATATTTTGTAATTAAACTTGTTTTTTCGAACTTCGATAGTACAGCCAACGAACTGTATTTCGCTTTTTAATAAATAAAATAATAAAATTTGCCTAAAACGCTTTAAAAAAATATCGAACTTAGCAGAATTTTTCGTCAAAACTTTGTATATAATCCCTTAAATCGCACGGTAACAGGAACGAACAAAATAGGCCGAAAATTTAAATGTATTCCTATCGATTTTCTCAAGACAGAAATTGTTCAAAATTGTTTAATATGTGGCGATCCACCATGGTAACCCTAAGCATAATCACCGTAATCATCATCGCTCTGGTAACTCACTCTCAATCTCACTACTAGCATCATATCACTTTCCTAAGTACCCGATCTCGGAAACCGTCACCAAGCTACAATTAACCGATCATCCGATCGATAGGTACCAACCAACTACACACACACTCACACCACGTTACAGTGAAACCACCAGGTACTTATTATGTATAATTTGTACATACTAGTTAGTAATAAATTGATCACAGAAGATAAGACACGCGTATCTTCTCCCGCACAAGCGTAATCCGAAAGGATTCCCAAAATCTGGTGACCCCGACGATTGTAGCAAAAGTTTTTCTTCTAACAATCGAAGTCGTGAGTTTCGTTAAACTTAAAGTTATCCGCGAAAGCGAAAAAAACCGATACAAAAAAACCACGCGAGTGAATCAACCATGACCGAAGAAGGAAGCAAGATTGGCAATGGCGGCAATGTGACTGATGCCGAAGACCATAAAAACGGCTCAACTAGTGGCACGTCAATGGCACCGCAAACAGTGATCGCGAAAATTAATTACCCTGATTTCGATCCGGACGACGTGGACACTTGGTTTATCGGCCTGGAAGCTGCGTTCAGTGTGAACCTAATAAAACACGACAGGCAAAAGTTTTACGCAGTTATCGTTGCACTTGGACCTCGTGCAAAATTCGTCCACTCCGCCATTGCTAAATGCAACGAATCAGTGAACAACGACCGCTATGAATCGCTCAAGGCAGCCATCATGGAACATTTTCGGCCATCGGAAATGCAACGTTTTTCTAGTTTGTTATCCGGAATGACACTGGGTGACCAAAAACCGAGTGTTCTTCTCTCAGAAATGCGACGTCTAGGAGGAAATGGTTGTACAGACACGGTACTTTCCAACCTGTGGCTACGCGCTTTACCCAGTACTGTTCGCTCGATCATCGCTTCGATGCCATCCGCTCCACTTGATGAGCAAGCGAGAGTCGCCGATAAAATTATGGAGGCCCCACACAACGAAGTTGCTGCGATAAAATCCTCCGAGGCAACCTATATTTCAAGTTTGGAGCAACGCATCGAAGCCTTATCCCGCCGACTGGAGGAAGTCTTCTCCGGAAATTCCTGTAACCGAGGACGTTCAGCAAGTCGCCACCGACAACGTTCACCAGGACGAGGTGAATCGTCGCGACCAAGAGCACCCC
The DNA here is from genome assembly GCF_030247195.1 of Topomyia yanbarensis. Lineage (NCBI taxonomy): Eukaryota > Metazoa > Arthropoda > Insecta > Diptera > Culicidae > Topomyia > Topomyia yanbarensis. Next base: position 201,167,444 of record NC_080672.1, on the reverse strand, counting down.
GCCGCTGGATTTGCTGGTTCCATTACCGGCATGGAGCGCTAGCAAAGAAGTGCGAGAAACAGAAGGCCGACAATCCCAACATTCCTTGCATTTTTTACGACAACAAGATTAATGTGTACACACGCCCTGAAAAAAACTAATGCCCGAGCCCTTGCCCGAACCAATAAATACACTTAAAATAACCAGCCTCGACCTAAATGAAAAACTAAATATCCAGAGAATACACGTCCACGATCAGCAAACCTCCCAACAATATCTCATCGACACTGGTGCTGACATTTCTGTCGTTCCCCCGTCACCGCGCGAACTTCTTCACCCTGTGAAATCCAACCAACTTTTCGCCGCTAATGGGAGCACAATTCAAACATACGGCACTAAACGACTCATTATTGACATTGGCCTCCGCCGTCCTTTTCTATGGGTTTTCACTATCGCCGATGTTAAGTCACCTATAATCGGAGCAAATTTTTTGAAACACTATGATCTGCTGGTGGACCTGAAACGCAGCAAACTGATCGATAATCAAACTAACCTGGAAATTAACAACATCACCGCCGTCTCTGAACCAACCATCACCACTTTTGACGTGAACTCGCCCTTTGCCGACATCTTCAAGGAATATCACGACATCACCATCATGAACATGAACCACCGTCCCACGAAAGCCAACACGGTACATCAAATTATCACCACAGGGCAACCAGTATTTTCACGACCACGACGACTACCAATCGATAAACTGAATGAAGCAAAAGCAGAGTTCAGATTTTTGATGGAGCAAGGTATCTGCCAACCTTCCAAGAGTTCATGGGCCAGTCCTCTGCATATGGTGAAAAAGTCAAACGGGAAATGGCGCCCCTGTAGGGATTACAGGAACCTAAATGCAATTACTGTTCCTGATCGGTACCCTATACCGCATATTCAGGACTTTTCCAACATTCTACATAACAAGGAAGTATTTTCCTGCATCGATTTGCAACGGGCCTACCACCAGATCTCTGTTGCACCCGAAGACGTTCCGAAAACTGCGATCACAACTCCTTTTGGTTTGTTCGAGTTCAAGTACATGACCTTTGGACTCCGCAATGCAGGACAGACGCTACAAAGGCACATTCACGACATCCTGTGCGACCTCGATTTTGTTTTTCCATATGTCGATGACCTTTGTATCGCATCGGACAACATCGAACAACACAAAGAGCACCTTCGACTAGTGTTTGGACGGCTCAAAGCAAATGGCCTAACCATCAATGCCGGCAAGTGCCAGATAGGTCAGCCCCAGGTAATATTTCTTGCACACTTAATCACCAAAAATGGCATACAACCTACGCCAAACAAGATTGAAGCTATCTTAAATTTCCCACAGCCAGTCGTGGCGAAGCAGATGAAGCGGTTCCTGGGTACAATAAACTTCTATCGGCGTTTCATTCCCCATGCAGCAGAAAACCAACAAATCCTTCAAGCCATGATTCAAGGAAATGTCCGGAACGACAAGACACCGTTGAATTGGGATAAGACTACGATAGCCGCCTTTCAACTATGCAAGCAGGACCTGGCTAATGTAGCTCTTCTCGCTCACCCTTGTGCTGATGCCAAGTTAGCACTCGAAGTCGATGCATCAGGTACCGCAATCAGCGCCGTATTGCACCAAATCACCGAGAAAGGCCGTCAACCCCTCGCGTACTTCTCTTGCAAGTTAAATGCCAGCAAGCAAAAAGCTAGCACCTACGATCGGGAGTTGTATGCAATGTATGAAGCAGTGAAACATTTTAAGGATCATCTAACTGGTCGTGAGTTTTGCATCTATACGGATCACAAACCTCTTACCACAGCATTCAGGCAGCGATCCGAACGAGCTAATCCAACACAACAGCGGCATCTCAGCTTTATCAGCGAATATACGATGGATATTCGGCATGTACCCGGCGAAGAAAACAAAGTCGCTGACATGCTGAGCCGAATCGAATCCATCACTAATACCAACGAACCCATCGATTTCGAAACGATGGCCAAACAGCAGCGGAATGATCCTGAGCTCACCACGTTTCTCACCAATCCTCCTGCAAATACATCGTTGACACTTAAGGCACTGCAGTCACCGCTGTCAACTACACCAATGTACTGCGATATATCTACAACCGCAATCAGACCCTTTGTCCCGAAAAACTTTCGAACCCCGATCATCAAAAAACTCCACAATGTATCTCACCCTGGTGTGCGTGCAACCACTCGTCTCGTGACCGACCGGTATGTATGGCCCTCCATGAGACGCGACTGTAAACTCTTCGTAAATAACTGTATAGCATGCCAGAAATCGAAAGTTCATCGACACAACAAAACACCTATAGTACAAATTCCAACACCAGATGAAAGGTTTGCTCACATTCATATGGATTTGATCGGACCATTACCACCATCCAATGGCAACGCGTATTGTCTAACGATGATCGACAAGTTCACGCGTTGGCCTGAAGTGATACCAATTCCAAACATGACGGCAGTCACAGTTGCGCAAGCTTTCGTGAGCAGTTGGATTGCCCGGTTTGGAGTTCCAATGAAACTTACTACCGATCTTGGAAGACAGTTCGAATCTGATCTATTCCGAGAATTAACCAGAATATTGGGTATAACCCACCTGAAGACAACACCTTATCATCCCCAAGCAAACGGGCAAATTGAAAGAACCCATCGAATACTTAAGGCCGCGATCATGTGCCACCAAAATAGCAAGTGGACAGAAACGTTGCCAATCGTACTCCTCGGAATGAGAACCGCCCTCAAGGACGACCTGCAAGCATCCGTCGCAGAAGCAACTTACGGAACGACCCTACGATTACCCGGAGAATTCTTCACCGAAACTCCAAGCAACCAGTCAACACCAGACTTCGTCATCGAACTGAAAAAGCAAATGAAAAAACTTCGACCAATTCCAACAACTAACCATTCTAAGTCAACCACCTTCATCCAGAAAGAACTAAGCAACTGCAGTCATGTATTCGTGAAGATCGGATCAATCAAGCCACCTTTAACACAACCGTACAACGGACCATTCCGAATACTTCGACGAAAAAAGAAAGTTTTCATCATCGACATCAACGGAAAGAAATCTCCAATATCCATCGATCGACTGAAAGCCGCCTTCATCGAAGCAGAAGAACCACCGCGAAAACAACCGCAGATCTCAGACGACAACGAAACACCTGCATTTCGAACCCGATCTGGTCGTCACGTGAAAATTCCCCGCAGATATTGGAACAACTAAGGGGGAAGTACTGTGGCGATCCACCATGGTAACCCTAAGCATCATCACCGTAATCATCATCGCTCTGGTAACTCACTCTCAATCTCACTACTAGCATCATATCACTTTCCTAAGTACCCGATCTCGGAAACCGTCACCAAGCTACAATTAACCGATCATCCGATCGATAGGTACCAACCAACTACACACACACTCACACCACGTTACAGTGAAACCACCAGGTACTTATTATGTATAATTTGTACATACTAGTTAGTAATAAATTGACCACAGAAGATAAGACACGCGTATCTTCTCCCGCACAAGCGTAATCCGAAAGGATCCCCAAAAATATTTTCTTACACATAATTGGATGTTACTAAATTAAATAAACCGATGTATCAAATCTGATCAGATGTCTTCAATAGGTGCAAATTTATCAGTCATTGGATCTAGTGAAGAAGTTTATAGTATGCTGGGACAGAAGGACAGAACAGGACAGAAGGAATTAGAAAATAATCTCAGATCATTTTCGATCTGACATGTTTAAAGAGCCGACAGCTAGTTGTGCAATTATTTATGAATAATTAATAATATTTAGGATGCATCAGAATTCAGCTCCGTATTATAGCAGCACAGCGATCATAGTTTGTAATCGAGATGCTTTCGCGTATCCACTAAAAACTAGACAAAACTGTGGGCAATGTTGCCAGAACTTCGGTCGAAATTAATTTATTTACCGTGGTTACAATAACTACATTTTGTGGTTTTTAACCATTTAAGTATTATGATGGAACAGGTATATGGGAAATTCCTATGGGACCACGCTATCCAACTAAAGTCAGATCGGGATGAAATTGAACAGCAGCCAATTGAAGTATTGCATCAATCATTTCAAATTTGGAAACAGAAACACCCGTACTCCATCACCGACAATATCGTTGTTTGGTACAGCCTGATTAGGTCTGCTGAGTGAGAACCCCACCATGTTCCAGTTATTGTCCGGAGAAAATCAATCCTTTGTTGGCATTTCTGTTTCAGATACCTAATGTGACATCCCCTGGTACCTTTAGAGTCGAACCAGACCCCGAGATATTAAAATGTGAAGACCTGATTGATCGTTTCACCCATTAATAGAAGCTGGAGTTGCGCAGGCTCGCGCTTCCTAGAAAACACAACCAACTCACTTTTCTCCGTGGAGAACTCGATACCTAGTTGAAGAGCCCAAGCAGACAAATTGTCTAAGGTATCTTGTAATGGTCTTTGCAAGTCGGCAGCTTTGGGCCCTGTAACAGAGACCACCCCGTCGTCTGCAAGTTGCCTTAGCGTGCATGAATTGGCAAGATAATCGTCAATGTCATTCACGTAAAAATTGTAGAGTAGGGGACTTAGACATGAGCCCTGGGGAAAACCTATGTAGCTAAATCGCAATGTTGTTAAATCGCCATGAGAAAACTGCATGTGCTTTTCAGACAACAGCTTTAGCAAAAAGTTATTTAAAATTGGTGAAAGACCATGCTGGTGCAGCTTCTCTGACAGAATATTAATAGAAACTGAATCAAAAGCCCCCTTAATATCCAAGAAGACTGATGCCATCTGCTCTTTGTTAGCATAGGCCATTTGGATTTCTGTAGAAAGCAACGCAAGGCAATCGTTCGTCCTTTTGCCTTTGCGAAAGCCAAATTGTGTATCTGACAGTAAGCCATTTGCTTCAACCCAATTGTCGAGGCGAAACAAGATCATTTTCTCGAACAACTTCCGAATACAGGACAGCATTGCAATCGGTCGATACAAGTTGTGGTCGGAGGCTGGTTTTCCTGGTTTTTGAATGGCGATGACCTTCATTTGCCTCCAGTCATGAGGGACAATGTTACCCTCAAGAAACTTGTTAAATAAGTTCAGCAAGCGCCTTTTTGCAGTGTCAGGCAGATTCTTCAGCAAGTTGAATTTGATTCTGTCTAACCCTGGGGCGTTATTGTTGCATGATAAGAGAACAAGTGAGAACTCCACCATCGAAAACGGTGTTTCGTTCGCGGTATCGTGAGGAGACGCGGCGCGGTACGTTTCCTGTACCGGGACAGAGTCCGGACAGATCTTCTTGGCGAAAGCGAATATCCAACGGTTTGAATATTCCACGTTCTCGTTGGTACTGTTTCGGTTACGCATACGTCGAGCCGTACCCCAAAGAGTGCTCATCGCTGTTTCTCTCGTTAACTCGTCGACGAACCGGCGCCAATAACTGCGTTTTTTGGCTTTCATTAAACTCTTCATTCGCCTTTCTAGCGACGCGTACTGCTGATAGCTAGCGGGTAACCTGTCTTCCCGGAAAGCCTTATATGCAGTGGACTTCTCCGCGTACAGCTCTGAGCACTCTTTATCCCACCACAGGGTGGGAGACCGTCCATGGGTATTCGCACATGTAGTAGGTTTAGTCTGAGCTTGATTCGCACTGTCGAGAATCAAGCCAGCCAAAAACCTGTACTCTTTCTCCGGAGGAAGCTCTTGGGTGGATTCGATTTTAACGGATATCGCGGTCGCGTAACTCTTCCAATCAATGTTCCGTGTGAGGTCATACGAGACATTGATTGTTTCCGATGGTCTTGAACCGTTAGCAATTGAAATTACGATAGGCAAATGATCGCTACCGTGGGGATCAGGGATCACCTTCCATATGCAATCTAACTGTAGCGATGTCGAGCATAGTGATAAATCCAACGCACTCGCGCGTGCTGGTGGTGTAGGAATCCGCGTCATATCTCCCGTGTTTAAGATGGTCATGTTGAAATTGTCGCAAAGATCTTGGATTAATGTTGATCTATTATCATCGTGAAGACAACTCCATACCGTACCGTGCGAGTTAAAGTCTCCTAGAACTAGCCGCGGTGCCGGTATGGATTCCGTGATATTACAAAGCGTTTGGTGACCTTTCGAGGCTCTAGGAGGAATGTAGATGGAAGCAATGCAAAGGTCTTTGCCTTTGATTAGAACTTGATAAGCGACAATTTCAATGCCTGGTGTCGAAGGGAGGTTAATTCGGTTGAAAGAATAGCACTTTTTAGTCCCCAAAAGTACTCCTCCGTAAGGGTTTTCTCGATCCAGACGAATTATATTAAAGTCGTGGAAGTTGATATTTATATCGGATGTTAACCAAGTTTCACATAATGCGAAAACATCACATTTTAAACTGTTTAGTAAAAATTTGAAGGAATCGATTTTCGGGATGATACTTCTGCAATTCCACTGTAAGACAGTGATCGAATCAGTGACCTCGTTTGATGACTTAGCCATCGAGGGATACGATCGCTGCAAGGAGGGGCCATTTAGCAGTCAACTGCTTCAAAAATGTTTGCACTATAGGGAGAAAATGTATCAGAATGGATCTGTAACATTGAAAGTTGTGAAAATTAAGTCCACTATGTCAGAAAATTTCATTATTCCGTTACTGGACTGAGTGTCTGTTGGAAAAAAGGGGACACTTGGGGTTTTTGGTGTTCCTGGAAGTGGTGGATACTCCTTGTTAGAATTAATATTTCCAAGTCCTGGAGCTAATTGCTTCGGCTTTAGTGTATCACTTCCGTTAGATTTATTGATTGTAGTTGGCGCACTCTAAGGGGACGACACCTTGGCACTCTTACGAGGCAATCTAGGGGAGGCTAGATTTCTCCTCTTCCTGGATTCCCCTGGGTTAACCAAAGATGTTCCCTCTCGTGGGTCGTCAGATTCTTGCTCAACGTTAGCCAAACCAGCATAGGAATTTTCGGACAGGACAGATGGCGAAGCATTCTTTAGCATTTCTGCATAAGAACGCCTCGAGCGTTCCTTAAGGGAGCGCTTAATTTTATCCCCGCGCTGCTTGTACGCAGGGCATGATTTAAGAGCATGTGAAGGGCCCCCGCAGCAAATACACTTTTCAGTTTCTTTGTCGCAAGAGTCATCCTCATGCTCTCCTTCGCATTTGCCGCATCGTTTCTTATTTCCACAATATGTGGCTGTGTGGCCCAACTGCTTGCAATTTCTGCAGCTCATGACCCGCGGTACAAACAGGCGAACTGGTAGGCGAACCTTGTCAAGGAGGATGTAGTTGGGAAGTGAGGACCCGGCGAATGTCACCCGAAGCGAGCCTGATAGAGAGTAGGTAGTCTTACCTCCCTCGGTGTTTGAGGTATACAATTGTTTGCATTCTAAGATCTTAATCCTTAGAGCAGCCAACCCCGTGCTCCAACAGTTCTTCGCATTTCAGGCCCGGGTCGGACACTACCCCATCGATTTCTACGGCCACACAAGGCACGTGCAGTAATGGTGATTGATGAAAATATTGATGGTCCAAAATGATGCATATCAACGTTGAGTATTGTATACTGAACCAATCGTCCTTGCTTATCAGGTTATTCTATTTGTAGTAGGCGATCAAATCCAAGTACATAACGCGCCAAATAGAACTTTTCATTCGTCAATAAATGGTGTACTACGTGTTGTCAGAGGCAACTCAGCATTGAAGGAAGATTGGGCCAATATGGATGTTTTCTCATCGCCATCGATAACTTTCGATGCTTGATGAATGAATCAAATAGCATTCGTCGCAGTTCTGTTGGGCTTAAAATAGAGGACATTTTTACATAAATATAGTACTAGCCGAAGCTCTAGTACCGCAAAGGTCTGTAACTGTAGCTTCCAAATTTCTTCTAAAGCATTAGAGCGTCAAAACTGTTTCAATCACTTCGATTGAATTTGGAAAATATTATGGAGCTCGGCGGCTCACTTCTGAATGGATAAGAATCGAAGATAGTGTAGCATACCTCAGATTGAAAAATGATCACGCGTAATGAATGAATGGAGGGAATGCAAACAAGCGGACTTGGTTACGCTTTTCATCGATTCAGATTTGTTTGCAACTTGAAAATAGGTTACCATGGAAGGTTTTCGTCTGTACACATGTTCGTGCATCGAAATCATGGATTACTATCAGGATTGATTTGGCGATGAGTGTTAATTTTGATGAAAATTGGCTTCACTGGGCACGTACGCTTTAAATTCCCACGTAAAGCGGTCACAGCAAGCAATCGCGTTTGCCTGGCCGAGATCATTCACTAGAACGTATCTTGTTTGCCCGAACACGTGTTATCTGAGTTACGGCCGGGTAATTAGCAGTCAGATCTCGAGAAAGTTTTAATATATTAACCGGTTTCTCTCCGGTCCGAAAATATACCGCCCATGGCCCAGAGGAACCTTCTGGGTACTGCTTTATACGGGGAGCAATGCGAGTGTTAGGGGGATCAGGGACTTCCATGATTACATCAGATAGTATTTCGCCCTCGGCAGCTAACGAACGAACAAAGGATGACCTTCAGTAACTGAAATTTACACACCGAACACCACTGTGAAATATAACGATCCGTTCCGTTCAAAGGTTGGGAGACGTGTGACCTTGCCAGTATTGTCTCAAGCCGACCAAAAAATTAAAAATCAAATTGAGCGCGATTCATAGTTTTATTATAAAACGAAAGGAAAAAGGATCATCTAATATGAGATTGTTGGGGCGGAATGGAAATAAAATACAGGTTAATAGCAGCACTTTTCGTCTGTGTAGAGCAGTGCAGCTTCATACTGCAAATATATTAAATTTAGTTAGGTTATACAATTTTTCTTATAATTTACCTACACTTTTGGGTATTTTTCACCGGATTGATGATCCACCCTACACGTGGAGAATTCAGGGTATAAATCCTAACCAAACTTTTAGTTCTGTAAGTGTTTTAATTAGAATAACACATTAGGTTTTAACTTAATGAATTCTCTATTTTTTACTTACGCTTTTAAACTTGAATAATAAATTTAGGTTTTATTTTAGTTTTCTCACTTAAGTAGAATTAGGATATTTTAATTAGCACTAATAAATTTAGCTATTATCTTCTCGACCGAACTCGGAATGTGTCTTCAGATTCTCTGACGTTTGACGTTTCTAGCCAGCCTACACACTAAACGCACATACACCAGATCTTGGGCAGTGCGCCCAGCAGAAACATTTATAGACGGCCGACACGCTAAACGCGCATACCCAAGATTTTGGTAAGTGCGCGCAGCAGCAACATCCTCGCCGGCCTACACACTAAATGCGCAGACCTCAGATTGTAGACAGTGGCCCAGCAGTAACATCCTCCCCCCCGTAACATTGGCCACCGGTCCCAGTTTTACCATCACCCTTTATCTCTAGGACCGCAAGTTTGGCGACAGGTGTACGCAGCAAACCCTTCGCAGTTCTCACAATGGCTTGCCGGATCCGTCCGTCGCTACCAGGTACGAGCTCCAACACACGCCCCCTGATCCAACTATTCCTCTTGCCATCATCCACGACTAGTACCAGATCTCCAACTGCTACCACCTTCACCTCATCGAACCACTTCGTCCTTTTCGTCAATGTCGGAAACATTTCCCTGATCCACCGCTTCCAGAAACAATCCAACTCGAGCTTGATCATGTGCCAAGAACTTCTCACAGCTTGCACACTACTAGTATTCTCAACAGCAGAACTACGAATACCGCTTGAGCACCCCAACAGAAAGTAGTTCGGGGTCAACGCTTCACTTTCTTCCGCATCCAAAGGCAGATAGGTTAGCGGTCGGCTGTTAACGATGCTTTCGGCTTCTGTGACGAACGTAAGAAGTGATTCGTCGTCCAATTTCCGGTCGAAGTTGTACGAGCCCATCATCGCCTGTTTCACCGATCGCCCCATGCGTTCCCACGCTCCACCCATGTGGGGCGACGAAGGAGGGATGAACATCCACTTGGTTACCGTACTGGTGAATGTTGCGGCAATATCATGCTGGATCTCCTGCATCAGTATCCGTTGAGCGCCCTGAAAGTTGGTGCCGTTGTCTGTGTGTATTTCTGCCGGAGCACCACGACGGCATACAAAACGTCGAATAGATTTAATGCAGGCGTCTGTCGAAAGGCTGTAGACTACTTCGCAATGTACTGCTCGAATAGTGAGACAGGTGAACTGTGCGATCCACCGTTTGGCGGTACTCCGCCCTATGTTCACCATCAATGGCCCGAACAGATCCAGTCCGACATAGGTAAATGGCCTGGTATACGTGGCTAGCCGGGCTGGAGGGAGTGACGCCATCCGTGGAATTCTAGGGACTGCTCTTCGCAGCTTGCAAACGTTGCATCGATACACAACTTTCCGAACAACCGCTCTGAGTCGAGGCACATAATAGATTTGCCGCAACTCGTTCACCATTGTTTCTGAATTTGCATGCCGAAACTTTCGGTGATATACATCCACTATCAAACTCGTCACCCGATGATTTGCCGGTAGGATAACTGGAAATTTGAGATCTTTACTCACATGCTTGGCCACTCCAATTCGCCCATCTACTCGAAGAACGTCGGCACTGTCAACGAGCGGCGTTAACCGGTACAACGGGCTGCTTTTATCTAAAGCTTTCTGTTCTGCTTGTGACACGTTACGGTTGTGAGAAAGAACCGCGAGTTCCACCGGGTAGGCTTGCTGTTGTGCTAGTCTTACCAGGAATGCTTTCGCTTTTCGCAGCTCATCTTGTGTTAGATGCCCTATGTTCATCACGCCGCCGTAAACTTTGTGCTTTAAGGTGAAGACGTAACGGTAAACGTACGCGGTAGCTCTGTGCATTTGTTCCCATTTCAAAAACCGGTCATAGTCGATCATCGATGGTAGTTCAGAAACTTCGTAGTGAAGTGACAAGCGCGTAACTCTTCCTCAACAATCTGCCGAGCCACTTTCAGCTTCGGCCACTCGTCATCGGATAGCAGCAGAAACGCAGGTCCCTTGAACCACACTCCTTCAGCGTCCAGGGATGGACCACTTCCCCATTTTGTAGCTAAAACTGCCGGATTCAGCTTTGATGGCACCCATCGCCACTCGTTCACATCGGTCGCCGTCAAAATCTCTCCGACTCTACAAGCCACGAACTGGGAGTATTTCCGAGGATCCGCTCTTAGCCACCCCAGTACCGTAGATGAATCAGACCACAAATACCGCTCCGTTACTGGTACTGTATGGGACATCAAAACAAAACGCATCAATCGTACTCCGAGAACCGCCGCCTGCAGCTCTAATCGCGGTATTGTCAAAGGTTTCAACGGTGCAACCTTGGTTTTCGCAGTTACCAGAGTGCATCTGGGAGTGCCATCCGCGTCGATTATGCGGAAGTACGCGACCGCTGCATATGCGGCTTCGCTCGCATCGACGAACACGTGTAATTGCAAACGATGATAGTGTTCAGTCATGGCTCGTGGGAAATAACATCTGGGAATCCTTATGTCTGATATCCGTTGCAGCAGAGTAGTCCAGGTAAGCCATCGTTGCAGACACGATTCATCCACTTTCTGATCCCACTGGATTCCTGCACGCCAGATGTCTTGCAGCAATATTTTGCCATGTACCAGAAGAAAGCTCAACAATCCCAGAGGATCGAAGTAGCTCATAAGGCATCGTAGAACTTGCCTTTTCGTTGGACGTAAGTCGCTGTAAATGATCTGCTGAACGTCGTCCTTCAGCTGAGTGCAGAAACTGAGTGCGTCTTTATCAGTCAGCCAGAGCATTCCCAATACACGCTCGTATTGCTTAGTCTTGTCAAGAAACAAGTGCTTGTTACCTTATCCGCTGGCTCGCCCAAATTCCGGAGCACGTTCGCGCTGTTAGATTGCCAATTGGGCAATGAAAACCCTCCTTTCAATTGAATCGCTTTCACCTGTGCCGCAGTCTCTCCAGCTTCGACTTCCGTCCCATAGCTGGTCAAATAGTCATCCACATAAGTGTTGTCGACAATATCTTCAGCAGCCTTCGGGAAGTCATTCGTGAAATCAGTTGCATTCCGGTTTTTCACGTACTGCGCTGACGCTGGGGAACAGGTCGACCCAAATGTGGCTACATCCATGACGAAAATCTTAGGAGGAGTCGAGGGATCATCACGCCATAGGAACCTTTGCGAATGTCGGTCTACTTCACGGATTCTTATTTGGTGAAACATCTCCTTGATGTCTGCTGAAAGCGCCACTGCAAATTGGAGGAACCGAGAAAGAACACCCGCTAAAGATGCCAACTGATCTGGTCCCATGAGCAGCATAGAGTTGAGCGAAATCCCGTTGACCGTGGCTGCCGCATCCCAAATTAGCCGCACCTTTTTCGGGTTTACTACTGCTCCCAGTGGCAAGTACCAGACGCGCTTGAGATCAGCAGTTTTCAATTCCTCGTTGGTAACTTCGTGCACATAACCCTTTTCCTGGTACTCCTCTATTTGTCGGTTTAAATTCTCCCTTAGAGACGGATTCCTTGCCATCCGACGTTCCAGGCATGCAAGCCTGCGCAGTGCCATTCCATAGCTTTCTGGAAACTCGATATCGTCGTACTTCCACAGTAACCCCGTTTCATATCTCTCTTCCGAACGTACTGTGGTCTGCTGCAATATCAGCAGCGCTCGTCGGTCTTCCGCAGATACCAGTTCGACCGCTGGTTTCGTTCCAACATCCTCGAGTGTGAAATAATCCTTCACCAGCTCGTGTAGATTACGGTCGCTGTTGCACCCGCATGCATGGAAGTTGCACGAACTCGCTACCATGTCACCACTCCCTCCATACACGCACTATCCCAGACGAGTTTTTACGGCCACTGGCTCATTAACCCTTCCTTCCTTCACTTTCAACGGAACAGAGAAATGAAGATTATTCATTCCGATCAGCAATCGTGGAATGGCATTTTCATACTCAGCTATCGGTAGACCCTTGAGATATTGGAAATCATCTTCAAGATCACCGATTCGCAGTGTTTGCTCAGGCAAGGCAAGTTTTTAACTGTGCGTACATCGTTCAGTTTCAGTCGCTTTCCTTCATTTGCACTTGATATCAGCAGCTGCAATTGCTTCGAGTCTGGTTCTACTCTCGAAACATCGCCTGTCCACGTTAGACAGAGTGGGGCACTACTGCCACTAACCACAAGGTCCTTGGCGAGTTGCTCTTCAACGAGTGTAAGGTGTGATCCATCATTGAGTAAAGCAAACGTTTTAATTGCCTTCCGTGGGCCATACAGCGTCCCTGGCAAGATACGAAACAGCAACGATTGATTTGCTGAGAGAGGCATATGATTTCCATTCGCTTAGATATTTCGCGATACCGTTTCTCCAGACGTTTGGTCACTGCGGTTGGAATGTAACAGAGGATGGTGGCGGAAAGTACATCCGTTGATTCCGCATGGGCTGGCATTGCGACAACTCCTACGGCCATGCGCGTTAAGGTAGCTACGGCACAGCTGGTGACTTTGCGCCGTCTTCCACCGATGGTCCATGGAAAGCGCTTTGAATGTTTGACATTCCCGTACACGATGTCCTACGCCTTTGCAAACGTAACACCTCCTTTCATCCGTATTCGTCGACTCTGGCCGACTAGCGTGAGTATTTATCGGTCCTCGAACCTTCGGTTTGGTTCTCTCCTCGGAACCGCTTTTGCAGCTTCCGCCGGTGTACAGTGTCACTCTGCTTGCTGAAATCACCACTCCATCCATAAATTCTCCAAAGGTTTTCAGGTTTGCCTCTGGATACCGCTGCATGACATTTGCCCACTCCATCTTCACGTGGGCTGGGAGCTTCTCCACCAACTCTATCAGCAAGTATGGATTCGTAAGGTGAGATTGTAGTCCCGCTGCTAGCAGATGGTCACACAGGCTTTTCACAGCCATCCCAAACTCGATGAGTGTCTCGAGCTTTTCCGCCTTGGGTGCTGCAGTTGATCGTACCTTATCCAACAGCACGTTGATCAGCAATTCCGGTCGTCCGTAGAGGAGCTGTAATGTACTGATCACTTGTGGCACTAATTCCGGTAGGAGAAGACGGCTTCTGACGGCTTCATACGTTGCACCTTTCAAACACCGCTGCAATCTCGCAAGATTTTCTACATGGGAATATCAACACGCGGCGGTCGTATTCGCGAAAGCACTGATAAATATCGGCCAGTCCGCGGAATCACCGGCGAAGGGGGGTAAATCACGGAGCATTATCTGTCGCGCGGCTAACTGCGAGGGAGTAGGGGTTTGCTCAGACGTTACGTTTGTCGCCGAAGAAGAGGCGCATTCGCTTGACTGAAGTTGACATTGGGCTGTGTCATTGCTCTAGGAGCAAACCGTGTCTTATTTCCACTCAATGTGGGAAATGGAACAGAGGGGGTGGGATAATGGTCCTCATTAGTCAAGTTCATTGAACCTACTTGCGTTTGTAATTGATGGTATGGGTCTTCGCTCTGTTGAGCGGAAAATGCATTGATAAAGATGGGTGGCTTACCTGGTGGCAGTACGGGGGGCAGTGAGGGGAAAAGGCTACCTCCATACGAATTCGAGCGATAATACGGAACCTCCTTAGGCATCACCCCAGTATGTCGATGCTGAACTTCCTGCTTTTGACTTCGATCTGTAGGGCGCTCCACACCCGCTATCGGTGCCTTGCCCTTTTGGTTCGTTGCCGACGGTTGTACTGGCTCCTTCTTTTGCCGGCTGACCATCCTTCGGTCGGACGTTGCCAACTGACTGCTATCGGTTGGTTCTTGTAAATCGTTGTTGTCCACTACAGCAGCGGCCGATGCTGTATCCTCTGCCATTTGTTTCTCGACCCAGAGATTAACACGCTGCACGCTGGTACGACGACTTACTCTACTGCCGGCATTCCCTTCTGTCAGTTGTTCTTCCAGCAGCCTATACTTTTCCTGGATTGCCTTCCACTCCAGCTGCATTGCCTTCCGCTCCAGTTCTAAAGCCTTCTTTTCGGCCTCCAACTCGCGCCGCTCAATTGCGCGCTCTTCCTCTAGGAGCTTCAGTCGTAATGCGACCCGCGCAGACTGATTGCTGGATGACGATACCACACTCTGTGGTAAACAATTGCGGCACATCCACGGCCGTTCCTCTATCGAACTGGTTACACCTGCACAACGCATGTGCCACCAGCTGTCGCAGTTGTCACACTGCACAAAATTATCGTAGGAATCGGGGCGCGTACATCCGATGCAGCCTCCCGTCCGGCTTAGGTCTGGCGTTTGTTGCGAACCGTTTCCCGGACCATCCTGGTCCTTTGAGCCGGAATTATGATCGCTCATGTCGAAAGTTATAAAGTTGTGTTGGGGCGTAATGGAAATAAAATACAGCTTAATAGCAGCACTTTTCGTCTGTGTAGAGCAGTACAGCTTTATACTTCAAATATATTAAATTTAGTTAGGTTATACAATTTTTCTTATAATTTACCTACACTTTCGGTATTTTTCACCGGATTGATGATCCACCCTACACGTGGAGAATTCAGGGTATAAATCCTAACCAAACTTTTAGTTCTGTAAGTGTTTTAATTAGAATAACACATTAGGTTTAAACTTTATGAATTCACTATTTTTTACTTACGCTTTTAAGCTAGAATATTAAATTTAGGTTTTATTTTAGTTTTCTCACTTAAGTAGGAATTAGGATATAATTAAAATATAATAAATTTAGCTATTATCTTCTCGGCCGAGAGAGTACAGCAGCAGTACAGCTTTATACTTCAAATATATTAAATTTAGTTAGGTTATACAATTTTTCTTATAATTTACCTACACTTTCGGTATTTTTCACCGGATTGATGATCCACCCTACACGTGGAGAATTCAGGGTATAAATCCTAACCAAACTTTTAGTTCTGTAAGTGTTTTAATTAGAATAACACATTAGGTTTAAACTTTATGAATTCACTATTTTTTACTTACGCTTTTAAGCTAGAATATTAAATTTAGGTTTTATTTTAGTTTTCTCTCTTAAGTAGGAATTAGGATATTTTAATTAGCACTAATAAATTTAGCTATTATCTTCTCGGCCGAACTCGCAATAGGTTTTTTTTAGTACCAGGAGAAACTGGAAGTACTCCGGAGTAAACAGGGAGAAAATCGTTCCTGTACTGTCTTCTTCTCTTTTTTCTTCTTCTGGTGGCAAACCGGAGTGAAAAGGAGCAAGAATTTTTTGCTCCGGAGCAACAGGGAGTAACTTCCATGTACTGAAACAAATCTAATGTGTCTTCAGATTCTCTGACGTTTGACGTTTCTAGCCAGCCTACACACTAAACTCACATACATCATATCTTGGGCAGTGCGCCCAGCAGAAACATTTATAGCCGACCGACACACTAAATGCGCAGACCTCAGATTGTAGACAGTGGCCCAGCAGTAACAGAGATTAAATAACAATTTTCATCGACTGCCGGATTGTTGATCAACAGAGTGCCGAAAAATCATAACTCGAATCGGATAGCTTACTACAAAAGCGTATGTTACTTCTAAGTGAATGAATCTTAGTAACAGGGCGGGGATATATTCTTCTTGCTGAACGGATCTTACTTCTTAGAATGGCTTCACAAGCGCTAATAAAACTTGAAAAGATTAAGAGGGAAAATCTTTACCATAATACAAACCAAGTGTTGTACATTATTTATTCACATCTTTCTCTCTTCCTCTTGCTACGCGATGAAATTCCAGAAAGCATGCATTTGTATCACACATACTCATATATACATAGTTTATCACACATACACAACACATTTTTAATTAAAAAAATTGGTCAAAAAGAAAGCTAACAAGGGTGACGCTCGTGCCACTTCGGGGTGTCGGTCTTACCCGCAGTGTTTTTGAAATGTTATTTTTCTCAATTTTTCTGGCAACCAATAATTTTTAATGAATCCAATTTTTTGAAACGCTTAAACAATTATATCTTGTTAAGAACCATGTAAACAAGGATTACGCACAGAATATACAATTTTTGGAGCTTTTTGGCATTTTAGAAAAATGATTGCGCTTAAGGTGTCGGACTTGCCACCAGTTCCTCTACTTTTCAAAAAACTTAGTTCCGAAATAATTGCGTTTAACGTTTTACATTTCTTATAAAAGAAATGTATAGAATTCACTCAAACTTTCCAGATTTTTTTTCCGAGGCCCGGAGGGCCGAGTCTTATATACCAATCGACTCAGCTCGACGATTTGGGACAATGTCTGTGTGTGTGTGTCTGTGTGTGTATGTAACGGACAAATTCTCATTCGTGTTTCTCAGCAATGGCTGAACCGATCTTATCTAAACCAATTTTAAATGAAAGAACTAAAAAACAGTAAGAACGCTATTAATTTGTTTTCGATTCTGATGTTTAGTTTACAAGATATGAATGTTTGAATGCGTAAAAATGGCGTTTTTTGCAGTTTTTTGGAATTATCTGCCGAAATTGACAATATAGATTAACAATTTATATGTTTTTAGACAGCTTTAACAAATATCTTTCGAACAAGCTATGGATTGTTGAAATCGGACTATTATCAAAAGAGATATTCATAGTAAAATGCGGACGAAAGATTTTTATCATTTCCCATTGTCAGAAATATGACCAAAAACATGTAATCTATTATTAACGCCAAAACAGCTTATTTTAGGTCAATAGTATCTTCGGAGAATTTAATGAAGGCAATATGCCCTTTCTTTTGGTATTGTGCTTTTGCTGATTAATCCCCCTATGAGTGAGATATTTTCACAAATTTTCGTGGAAGTGATTATATCGAAATGATGACTTCAGTAAATTTGTAGCTCTTACTTTTGCGAATAACTTTACTGAAGACTTCAAATATCTATTTTGAATACTTTAAAAGTTATGGCTTGTTGTTTGTGGATTACTCTTTGTCGCCTATTTATTGTTCAGTATAGTAATTATCCATTGCAATTAGCCAAACATTATTTCGATAAAACGAATTTTGTATTTTATTTTTATATCTACAACCGCTGGAAATAATCACCAAACACTTCCAAGTTGTCTGGAAGGAACTTGATAACTTATCAGTGCAAAAATGTTCATTTGTGCGAACCTTCTGACTGCAATTTTTCTAACTTATGACCATCGGATCGATCTGAAACATATCGGAAAATGAAAAGCGAAATAAATAACTCCATGCAACGGCGTAGCCAAGAGAAGGTTTTTTGGTTTAACACCATACAACCACTCTCCCCCCCGCCCAAAAAAAATATTGGATTGAAGTTGAAAATTTATTGATGCAGACTGATTTAATTCAATATTACAATAACAATTATCTGATCCGTAGATTGATAACCTGTTGTTGTAAACATCATGAGGACTTTTGATAAATTGTCGGAATGGGATCCTGATATGTAACTGATCTATTGGTCTTGATTTCACAGTTGTCTAATAGCATCCATATCAAATTCCTGCCTGAAAACATTCCAATAGAAAATTCCAGACTTCTTTAATCAATCATAATCCTCAGATTTATTTTCAAATTGAGCTCGTTTTTGTAGAGATGTACTGTAATAAAGGTCTTTTTTTTTAATAGGAAGCGAAGTTAAAATTGATTTAATGTCTATGAAACATAGAACTGCTCACCAAAAAATGCATAAGTATCAACATTTGCTAAAAATGTTTTGCCTTTCTCATTCACTCTAAAATTCGTCAATCTAATCCCGACACCTTAAGCTTAACACTTTTTCTAAGTTGCCACAAAACCAATAAAATTATAATTTTAATGCACAATTCTTCTTCAGAAAATTCTTAACAATACTTAGTTTTTTCAGTGCTTCGAAAAATTAATTTCATTAAAAATTATTGGTTGTAAAACTTGGAAAATAAAGTGACTTTTTGTAGGCACTGCGGGTAAAACCGACACCCTATAGGGGTAAGATCGACACCCCCTTTAATTTATTTTCTTTTCACTTTATTAAAATCTTTATCTTTATTAAAAATTAGATATATGCGTGATTAATAAAGTGTGAGTATGTATGATGCAAATATGTGCTTTTTATTGCTACATCACACAGTGATCACCTTCCATACAAAAGTCGGACAAAACCTCAAAAGTGGCCCGAATTTGATGAAAACTTCACATTAGGGTAATTTTGTGACGCTGAATTCATATTTGATGTTTATTTTTTGTTTTTTATTTCCTCAAAATTTTGGCACTTAGGGTGGTTCGAAAATTCAACATTTACAAATATAAAGTGCACTATTTCCATAAAATTCATTTTCAAAAAATTAGGTGCGGTGAATTTTTTTGCAGAACACACATTTTTTCAATTGTTGATAATGATAAGACACATCTATAAATTATATTGCGAGCTCTGGGTAGTCAAAGGCTACCATGCGTCTCCTTCAGACGTATCATGAAAAATCACCTTTTTTCATACCTCGGGGCAGAAAGGGGCAAAACAAGACATTAATTTTCGGAAAGTGCACCAAATTTCAAGTATCGTGAACAACAAGCGATCTTTCCGAACCGTTTCAAAAAAAAGTACAGCCACTTTGAACATTATAACTTTAAACTATTGCTCGATTTATTATTTGTTTTTTATGTCTGAGCGAGAAGAAAGGCTTGTATCGACTAAATCGAATGGCAGTTATAAGTCCAGCGAATAACCTTTCACATGAAATCAGTTTGACCCCAATCGGAATCTTAACTAAAAAGATATGTGCATTTGAATAACTTAGGTTTGAAAATAGTTTTCCTCGGAATTTATCATCTATTTCACCTTTGAAGTCATGTAAAAAATCGAACTATCGTCCTTGAGTCTTAATATTTCGAAAAGACTCTATTCAACCTGTTAAGAAACAGAGAAAAATATTAGATCATGAAAAATCAAAAACAAAATTTTGAGGTTTTGTCCGGCTAGGCGACACTGTGCATCATGTAGTGAGGGGAAGAAAGTTCGAAAGCGTAGTACTATAAATAAGAGTATTTTATGCTATAGGATTATTTATTGATATGAGTATTTCCAAATAATCCTTGCGCACATCATTGAAACCTCCAATATCATTTAATTTCGTAAGAGAAGATTTGCAAGCGTTCTACGTTCTGCTAATCGGCTTCATTAAACTTATAAGTGACACACACACTTCTTAGTAAAACTATCTTTTTCAGATTTGATTTTTCGGACTCTGATTATCAACGATCTATTGGGGTATACATAATATCATTGTCTCATTGTGATAAAGTTCGCCTATGACAAGCCAAGAGAACACTGGAAATTCGATTTGATGAGCTTTTTGCAGAAATAGCAAAAGCTCGATAGAATCAGATAAGCAAAAATTCCAATTTTTGATTTTTAAAGAGACTTATAAGAAATAAACACAATAAAAGTATTTCTGTGTATTTCAGCTATTACTATAGTGTGCTAATAGTGTAATTGAAGTGTCGCAAAGATCCCCAGCCTTTTGTAATGAATCGCAAGTAAACACAACCATCTTAACAGTGTGTCGGTTTTACCCTAACCAAAGGGTGTCGGTTTTACCCCAACAGAGCACATTTTTTTATAAAAGCAATTAAAAATATTGAATTTCTCAAACTCGTCTTCAATGCACCTAGTTGATCATAGGAAAGGCCGATAATAATAAGTACTGAAAAATGGGGTGATTTGAAAAGCTTTTGTTCGGTTAAAACCTTAAAATCTACCAACGAAATTTTACATTCAGACGAGTATGAACGCTACTGTCGTATGTTTTGTTTATTTTTATGACATTCGGCGCACTAACGTAAATCCAATTTTTCTTCAAATGCTCTACATAAACGTACCAATAATAATGTATCATTATGAAATGAATAAAAATTTGATTTCTAGGAAAAGTTGTGGGGTGTCGGTTTTACCCACAAGGTCGGTTTTTCCCATAATTCCCCTATTTTTTCTCCAAGTATGAGTCTATCATCCCCCGAGAGATTCTTAACCATGAACCAAACACCCTATATATATATATATATATATATATATATATATATATATATATATATATATATATATATATATATATATATATATATATATATATATATATATATATATATATATATATATATATATATATATATATATATATATATATATATATATATATATATATATATATATATATATATATATATATATATATATATATATATATATATATATATATATATATATATATATATATATATATATATATATATATATATATATATATATATCGGACAAAACCTCAAAAGTGGCCCGAATTTGATGAAAACTTCACATTAGGGTAATTTTGTGACGCTGAATTCATATTTGATGTTTATTTTTTGTTTTTTATTTCCTCAAAATTTTGGCACTTAGGGTGGTTCGAAAATTCAACATTTACAAATATAAAGTGCACTATTTCCATAAAATTCATTTTCAAAAAATTAGGTGCGGTGAATTTTTTTGCAGAACACACATTTTTTCAATTGTTGATAATGATAAGACACATCTATAAATTATATTGCGAGCTCTGGGTAGTCAAAGGCTACCATGCGTCTCCTTCAGACATATCATGAAAAATCACCTTTTTTCATACCTCGGGGCAGAAAGGGGCAAAACAAGACATTAATTTTCGGAAAGTGCACCAAATTTCAAGTATCGTGAACAACAAGCGATCTTTCCGAACCGTTTCAAAAAAAAGTACAGCCACTTTGAACATTATAACTTTAAACTATTGCTCGATTTATTATTTGTTTTTTATGTCTGAGCGAGAAGAAAGGCTTGTATCGACTCAATCGAATGGCAGTTATAAGTCCAGCGAATAACCTTTCACATGAAATCAGTTTGACCCCAATCGGAATCTTAACTAAAAAGATATGTGCATTTGAATAACTTAGGTTTGAAAATAGTTTTCCTCGGAATTTATCATCTATTTCACCTTTGAAGTCATGTAAAAAATCAAACTATCGTCCTTGAGTCTTAATATTTCGAAAAGACTCTATTCAACCTGTTAAGAAACAGAGAAAAATATTAGATCATGAAAAATCAAAAACAAAATTTTGAGGTTTTGTCCGGCTAGGCGACACTGTGCATCATGTAGTGAGGGGAAGAAAGTTCGAAAGCGTAGTACTATAAATAAGAGTATTTTATGCTATAGGATTATTTATTGATATGAGTATTTCCAAATAATCCTTGCGCACATCATTGAAACCTCCAATATCATTTAATTTCGTAAGAGAAGATTTGCAAGCGTTCTACGTTCTGCTAATCGGCTTCATTAAACTTATAAGTGACACACACACTTCTTAGTAAAACTATCTTTTTCAGATTTGATTTTTCGGACTCTGATTATCAACGATCTATTGGGGTATACATAATATCATTGTCTCATTGTGATAAAGTTCGCCTATGACAAGCCAAGAGAACACTGGAAATTCGATTTGATGAGCTTTTTGCAGAAATAGCAAAAGCTCGATAGAATCAGATAAGCAAAAATTCCAATTTTTGATTTTTAAAGAGACTTATAAGAAATAAACACAATAAAAGTATTTCTGTGTATTTCAGCTATTACTATAGTGTGCTAATAGTGTAATTGAAGTGTCGCAAAGATCCCCAGCCTTTTGTAATGAATCGCAAGTAAACACAACCATCTTAACAGTGTGTCGGTTTTACCCTAACCAAAGGGTGTCGGTTTTACCCCAACAGAGCACATTTTTTTATAAAAGCAATTAAAAATATTGAATTTCTCAAACTCGTCTTCAATGCACCTAGTTGATCATAGGAAAGGCCGATAATAATAAGTACTGAAAAATGGGGTGATTTGAAAAGCTTTTGTTCGGTTAAAACCTTAAAATCTACCAACGAAATTTTACATTCAGACGAGTATGAACGCTACTGTCGTATGTTTTGTTTATTTTTATGACATTCGGCGCACTAACGTAAATCCAATTTTTCTTCAAATGCTCTACATAAACGTACCAATAATAATGTATCATTATGAAATGAATAAAAATTTGATTTCTAGGAAAAGTTGTGGGGTGTCGGTTTTATCCACAAGGTCGGTTTTTCCCATAATTCCCCTATTTTTTCTCCAAGTATGAGTCTATCATCCCCCGAGAGATTCTTAACCATGAACCAAACACCCTATATATATATATATATATATATATATATATATATATATATATATATATATATATATATATATATATATATATATATATATATATATATATATATATATATATATATATATATATATATATATATATATATATATATATATATATATATATATATATATATATATATATATATATATATATATATATATATATATATATATATATATATATATATATATATATATATATATATAATATATATATATATATATATATATATATATATATATATATATAATATATATATATA